>NW_019154127.1:10640827-10642249 GCF_002288905.1 Enhydra lutris kenyoni
TGAATGGATAAGGAAGATGTGGTCCATATACACTATGGAGTATTATGCCTCCATCAGAAAGGATAAATACCCAACTTTTGTAGCAACATGGATGGGACTGGAAGAGACTATGCTGAGTGAAATAAGTCAAGCAGAGAGAGTCAATTATCATATGGTTTCACTTATTTGTGGAGTATACAAATAACATGGAGGACATAGGGAGATGGAGAGGAGAAGGGAGTTGGGGGAAATTGGAGGGGGAGACGAACCATGAGAGACTGTGGACTCTGAGAAACAATCTGAGGGTTTTGGAGGGGAGGGGTTGGGAGGTTGGGTGAGCCTGGTAGTGGGTATTATGGAGGGCACGTATTGCATGGAGCACCGGGTATGGTGCAAAAACAATGAATTCTGTTATGCTGAAAAGAAATTAAAAAAAAAAGAAGATGGAGTATATATATACAATGGAATCCCATGCAGCCATTAAAAAATCTTGCCATTTGCAATGAAAAAAAAAAAAAAATGTGGGGCCCTTTGTTAAAAGAGCAGGAAAAAGATGCTGCTAAATTTCTAAAACATAAAGCTTTCTTTATTCTTTTGTGGCCTCTCTCTCTCCACGTGTCATAAGGGTTTATATTTTCTAATTAATTTTCCCCTTTTTTTAGAAATTTAAATTATATTAGCCAACATATAGTCTTGTAATCCCTTGAACTTGGGGCTGGCCAAGTGCCAGCCTTCCCAGGCATCAGGACAAGGCCTGGGACTTGGCATGCATATGCATGTACCCTGACCACCTGCCAAGTCCCCCTTCCACAGAGTGACTGTCATAGCCAGCTCTTGGAAAGGTGACCCCAATGGTATTCTGAGCCACCTTCTGAAAGCTCCTGGCCAAGCATGGAGGTGCTTGGAGATGCTGTGTGGAGCCTGACTTTGATTTTCCAACACACCCTAAGGTCCACAGGTCAGGAGGACCTCAAGGATTGTTGAATGGGTGATTGCAGAAAAGGGGAGCCTGGGGCTCCAGGAGTGGGAGAACGGGGAGACAGGTGGCAGTGGGAGGTGGAAGATACTGGGACTGAGGACCCAGCTCCCCAGTTCAAGCTCCACTGATCTGTCAGACTTCACTTACAAACACAAACTGAAGACAAAATTATTGAGAATTTCAAGGTGGTGACTGAAGAACATTAAACCCCAAGCTCAGGGCTCTGGAGAACTCAGGGGCCCATGCCAGGGGGCAAAGAAGCTGGGAGGAGGCAGTCTCTTGGACTGGAAGTCTGGAAGATGGAGCAGGGAGCTGGCAGCCTTCTTTTCCTCTACTGCCATGATGAAGATGGTACGCACAGGGCAAACCCTAATGAGCACAGTGGTTAGTCTTTCTAATCTAGTAGAACCCGTCAACATTATCTCTCACTATAATGTGGCTCCTGTCCTGGCATCCCCTGGGGG
>NW_019154127.1:10642349-10755620 GCF_002288905.1 Enhydra lutris kenyoni
GAGAGAGAGGAGGAAGCAGGCTCCCTGCTGAGCAGAGAGCCCGATGTGGGGCTCGATCCCAGGACTCTGAGATCATGACCCGAGCCGAAGGCAGGCTTTAACCCACTGAGCCACCCAGGCGCCCCCATCTTAACCATTCTTAAGGGTGCAGGTCAATGACATTAAGTACACTCACGCTGTTGTGCAACCTTCCCCACCATCCGTCTCTAGAACTTTTTCATCTCCCCAAACTAAAAGTGTGTCCCCGTTAAAACCCAATTGCAATCCTCTCTCTCCCAGCCACCATTCTACTTTCCATTTCCATGAATGTGACTCCTTTATGGACTTCACAGAAGAGGAATCCTGTAGTATGTGTCCCTCTGGGACAGGCTTATTTACTTAGCATAATGTCATCATGGCTTATTCACATTGTCGTGTGTGTCAGGATGCCCTTCCTTTCAGAGCCTGAGTAACATTCTATTGGGTGCTTATGCCACCTTTTCTTTATCCATTCCTCCATCCAGGGACCCTGGCATGACTTCCACCTTTGGTCCACTGCAAATAATGCTATTTTGGTCATTATTCTTGAAAACGTCTATGGCGCTTTGCTAGAGAAAATGGTTTCTAATTCTGGGCCCCCTTGTTCTCCAGGCATTCAAAGGCCGAGCGGCTTTTTCTCTGCCTGGGGTCCCTGCCTCTCAGCTTCATCTCCATTTCTTCATCTGGAAGAACAATGAGACCTCCAACCTCCTGAGGCTGTGATCAGGATTAATGGGATTATGTTAGTGGAACCCACTGAGTGTGTTGGAAGAAAGGCCCCACAAAACACAAAGTGCTATTATCACTGCCTTAGAATCAAAAATTCCTCTTGTCCAAATACTTATTGTTCATAAAAGTTTTAGCAAGTGAGGTTACCTACTGGGCAGCTCTTATCCCCATAAAGAAAATGATTTCTCCAGCCAGGAATTAATAAGTTCTTAACACATACTAAAATATCTTCTTGGCTGGGTTATGACGCTTACATAATGAAGTTACTTTGATTATAACCATTAATCAAATCCATGTTTCTGAGCTACCGTGGGCTATACTGGAGGCTGAACTTTAACAAGAGCGGCAGCAGCTCCACTTCCAGACATCTTGGCTGGGGCCTCGTGACATGATTACATGCGTCAAGGCAAAGACAGAAAACATTTAGGATTCATACTATATTCACTCTGTACTTGTTTCAAGTGACATTATTAGAAGAGTGTTGGTTTATTTCGCATGAAAAGTGTGAATATTAAGCAAAAGATATTAAAAACAGTATTTCCCCCCAATTCGCAGAGAGATAGGCAGGACATTTCTTCCTTCTTCTGCCCCCTGCCTGGCCATGTGCACAGAAGGTACATTCTGTCTAATAAGATTTCCTAATGATTAAGGTAGAAAGAAGGAAAATAGAAAATAAACTTTGATTTCCTTCTGACAGTGATGGTAAAAATAAATTTTAAAATGTAAGAAAATGGGCTATATCATAATGAGAAATTGGATGAAGTCTATAATATTCATTAGAAAAAAAAAAAACAAAAAACCAACGGTGTTGGCCATCCCTCGGGGGGATTCCCAGTGGTCCTCACCTCCTGGTTTGCAAATCCTTGAACAGCCCCTCCCACATTTTACCAGATTCCCTGGTCCACGTGACCAAGAGCATCTGGCAGAAGTGGTGGTAAATCACTCAGATTAGGTTATAGACTGCAGTTTCCATCTTGGGCATGGGAGCATCTGTGTGCGTGCGTGTGTGTGTGTGTGTGTGTGTTCACTTGCTCCAGGGAAGCCCGCTATTGTGTCACCAGGACACGCAGGTGGCTGCAGAGGACCGCGAGGACTGGAGGTTTCTGGCCAATAGTCTGTGAAGATCCCAGGTCCGCCCATGTAGGATCTGGGAAGCGGATGCTCCTTCAGTCAAGCTTTCCCTCTTCTTATTCGGAAAGAGTTCTTGGAAGGCAAGAAGTTTCCATGGAAACAGAACCAGCAGCTTCTGGTGGCTGGGGGTGCACACACAGAGAAGTTGGGTCCGAAGCCACGTGCTAACTTTTGAGCATTTGCGCAGAAGCACACACAGAGAAGATAAGCCGTTATCCCCACTGACACTCGCAGTGGTGGACTCAGCCACATTCTGCTGCTTCAGCTGTGATCCGTATTGCCTTCTGGCTCCCGGCGATGCAGGCGGCGTCTCCTACAGCTGAGATCACACCACCTCCCTCCCTAGGGCACCCCAGGGGCTTCTTGCTCCTCAAGATTCTTGTCCGAGACAGGCTAGTGCCCAGGACCTTGATCCTGCCTTTGACCCTGCAATCCCCACCCTATGTTTAATTTCTGATATGCTGCTTTTGCCCTGAAGCCATTTTGACCACCTGGTTTTCGTCCCGAGTCAATATCCATTCCCACAGAGCCCTCTTTCTTTGGCTCCTAATGTATGTTTCCCTTTGCTTGCATAAATGCTTATGTGTTTTTCTTAATTTGGTTATCTGGATTTGGTTATAACATTTGGTTTATTTTACTGAGTTATCGTTCCCCACCCTCTCCACACACGCACATCCTTTTCATTTGTTTGTGCTAGTTTCAAGGACATAAAATGTCCTTTGAAAAACATCTGGTGTGATACAGATGATGATAATTATAGCTAACATGTATTAAGCCCTATGTCGAGAATTTTATCTGCTTTTCATTTTTATAGCAACCTTAGGAGGTAGGTGCTATTTTTACCCCGATTTTAGGAGTGCAGAAATGGAGGCAGAGACACACTGAATGACTCATTCAAGGTCACACAGGCAGTAAGCAGTGGAACCGGAATTATAACGTAGACAGTCTAGACTACTCCCACCGGGTTCTGCATCCAGGAACTACTGAATTAATCTGGCCTGTTTTTGTTTGTTTGTTTGTTTGTTTGTTTTTTAGGATTTTTTTTTTCTAATTTATTTGAGAGGGAGAGAGCACAAGCAGGGGGAGTGGCAAGCAGAAGGAAGGAGAGGGAGAAGCAGACTCCCCACTAAGCAGGAAGCTGATGTGGGGCTCCATCCCAGGACCCCGAGATCATGACTTGCCCAAGGCAGATGCTTAACCCACTGAGCCACCCAGGTGCCCCATTCTTGCCTGTTCTCGAACTATATATCCAATAGGATCATACCGTCTGTACTGTTTGGTGTCTCCCTTCTTTTATTCAGTGTTAGTTTACATGATGTCTACAGCATATACACAGAGCCTTCAGGTGTTTTCACTGCTGTATAATATTTCTTTGCATGAATGTACAATGGCTTATTATTTCAAAAGTTTCAGATTCCTCACGACTACAAACATGTCTTTACATGAACCCCAGAAACTTATACATGACTTTCTTTAGGGAACATATAAAAGAGCTAAGGTATGTGTATTTCTTTAGACTTATGAGATAATACCAAGCAGCTCTCAAAAAGAATTGTGCAAATTTACAGCCTGACCACCAATTTTTGTGGTCAATTTGTCGACAACAGTGGTTCTTCAAGAGTGGCTCCTGAACCAGCTGTAGGAGCAGCACCTGGGAACTTGCTAGAAATGCAACCCTGGGACTGGCAACCTGAAAAACCGTCCATGAGATCCTCGTGCCTGCCAGAGCATGAGAACCATGGCTCTGGGACTGTCCTGGGCATGGCCCCCCAGCACCAGTCACCTGGAGCCTTGCTCTAAGGTCCTGTGAGAGTGTCGTGCAGAAACAGCGCAGAGATCAGAATCAGAAGGGGTAACCGGGTTCTGGCTCTGCCAATTAATGAACCATAAGCTTCAATGAGTATTTATACTCTGAGCCCAATTCCTCAGTGGGTACTGTGGTGATGCCTCCTCAGTACAGAGAATCTGCAAAGGTCAAATACACGGGAAGGCCTTCCAAGACAGTACGGGCTTGTAGTGTTAGTTATTTTTTCTCTGGCTAATATTTGCATCCATGACTTATTTTCCCGACTTTGATTTACATTCCACCAAGGCTGAAGAGCTTTTCATATATACGTATATGGGCAAGGGCCAGAAGGAAAAAGAAAAAAAAAGAAGTCAGCATTAGGGTGATGGGATTATAGAGATTTTAAAGATCTAACCATGTCATGTGGTTTTCATAAGGTTTGAGCAATAAATAAAACGTATAAAAGTGGATTTCACGTTTGTAGGTTCTAAATGAAATATGAATGGATTTGGTAAATAATATAATGGTTGTATCCATCTAGAAAACTGACATCATAAGTTAAAACAAAAAGGAAAAAGAGAGTGTTTTCTAAATTCTAAATTCTGGTCTCTTGATATGAAGAGAATGGGGTGAGGGCTTGCTTACTTTCCAAGAAGGTTTTAAGTATTATTCCCAAAGGGATTATTGCCGTAGGTCATTAGAAGGGTCTGTCTGTGTACATGTGTGCATGCGTGTGCACGCAGGCCTGCCTGTGAGTGACTGTGTGATGTGCGTGCATTCTTCTACGTGTGCACGGTGTGCATGCGTGTATAGGCGTGCAGGCGTGAAGAGTACCTGTACCTCTGTGTGCTGGAGGCATATAGGGCAATTCCTGAGCCACCGGGGGACTCGAGTCCTCTTAAATTCTTTTTCCAGATTTTATACAAAAGCCAAAATGACCATTTTTAACAACGTTTATTAGAAAATAAATATGCCATTACGTGTTTCTTTTTTAAGAGCTTTCTCTTTCAAAAGGAAAAAAAAAAAAGTAAAGTGCTCGGATGGTCTCTTGCCCTATTTTTTGGATTTGCTAAAGCCATGTCTGTTTGGAAAGGAGCTTATGGAGATACAGAATAGCACCAAAGACTCTGCAGACAGAAAACCACCTTTCCTGAAGGAACAAGCAGCACCATTAAACGGTCAGTGGGAGCCTGAGCCAGCTGCCTTGCCTTTCTTAGCTCAAGGTGAGGAAAATCCCCTTCATGCCCTGAACCGCAGGGTTAATGATGCTGAAGGGTGGTGGTCATGTCCTCGCTCACAAGTAAATGCCAGGATACGTGCGTACACAGGCACACGCGCGCGTGCGCACACGCACACACACACGCACACACACGCACACACACTGACATGAACCCACACCCAAGCAGCTCAAATCAGTGCTTTTCCTGACTTTGTGCTGTGGCCTTGTGAGTCGGATCCAGGCGTAAAATCAGCGAACCCTCCCAGGGCAAGCTTGGGGGATATTTTCAGTGTAAGTGCTGGCAGGCGGCAGCTCTCGGTGTCTCCTGTTTATGGCAGCTGATAAATCTTACAAAGGAAGAAACAGAACCGAGCCAGGGATGCTTGGCAACAGGACTGTTAATCAGGAGACATTTTATGAGCGACCGCCTCTCAGAGGGCTTTGAGATTTCAGAGGCTCGTGAAGTGAAATGTGGAACCGTCCCTCCCAGGGCAGGCGAGCAGGCACTAATTGAGGTATTGACGGCTCTAAATGAAGCAGAAACCCGCTGGAAGACTCAGCTCGGGCGAGATGAGTGCTGTCAGCGGTGCACGCCGGGACTTCGTGGTTTTCACTCACTGCTCGTTCATGCAAGTAAGTGTGCGCTGAAGCACGGAGCCCTGGTCTCTTGGAGCACACAACCTGAGCTGCAAAGCCACGAGAAACCATCCACGTATTAAACACCTCTCCTTTAGGATTTCCCCAACTCGTTGTCTGTATAGATGAATGTTTATCTCGTGCATTTCCCCTAATTCCTATAGAAAGCAGGCATGGGAGGTATTGAAGTCTGTCACAAGACAGTCAGGCATATTAAAGAACATTTAGTAGCTCCCCTGAAGAAGGAGGGTAGCAGTGTTCTCCCCATCCCATGGGGAGGGTATTTAAGCAACCTCATTTGACCTTTAATATTTAACACGGAAGCGTCATGTCTGCAGAGGCACCTGCTTCCTTCCCAGAGAGCCTTGGATGCCCGAAGAGGAGGATCGTAGGCTGGCTCAGCATTCAAACCGTGCCTTTCAGAAAGCTGCTCCGTTCCAAGAACCAGTGACGTCAGCGTGTGTATGTAATGAGGGCTTTCACACACGGGTGTGTTCGTGTGTGCTTGTGTCAATAGCAAATGAGCGGTTAGGAAAATGCCCTCATCTGGCCGATGTCTCCCTCATGACAGGGACAGAAGGTAAGGTTTAAGCCACTGGAAGCTGCTCGGGGGGAAGTGCACACAAAGTCCTGGGGGCAGCTCTGTCGGGAGCAGCCAGAGCAGCGGTGTTCAGACTGGAGCCCGCCTCTGAGTCAATGGTGGGCGTATAGCGCAGGTGACCTGGCCTCGCTTACTGTCTGGTCCTGCAGGTCCCGGGAAGGACCCTGGAGTCTGCATGTTCCACGGGTTCCCAGGGACCACACGCTGAGACCCACTGGCCCAGAGGAATGGGCAACTGGCTCCAAGTATGTCCTGCCCACTTTGACGTGGCTAATTGGATATGCTCCATCAAAAAGTATAGACACTGTTGCTTTTTTAATTCCACATCACAATGTAGCAAACATCCTTGACCCCTGCTTTCCCCTTGATGTTTACTCTAAAGAAATTTAGGTAAATACTTTGGAATACTTTGAGAAGAAGAAAAAAATTCTGTGCATGATATCCAAGACAGAAACTGTGTAGTAAAGCTTAGTAGATCCCATGACATAAAAATTTAAGAATTCTTTGTACTGGGTCACCTGGGTGGCTCTGTGGTTGAGTAACTGCCTTTGGCTCAGGTCATGATCCTGGAGTCCCAGGATAGTGTTCCACATTGGGGTCCCTGCTTGGAGGGGAGCTTGCTTCTCCCTCTGACCTCTCCCCTCTCACGCTCTCTCTCTCTCTCATTCTTTCTCTCTCAAATAAATACATATTTTTTAAAGAATTATTTGTACTGATAAACAAACCATGAGGCAAAACAAAATGACAAATGGGAAGAGATATCATAACACATACCAGAGAAAGGATCATCAGGTAATAAATATCTAGAGAAATAAAACATTGGGAAAAAGTGAAAAAGGATGCAGAGGGGACGAGGTAACCGGGTGATGGACATTGAAGGGGGCACGTGACAGAACAGGAACTAGGTATTATTTAAGACTGATTGAGTCACTGACCTCTACCTCTGAAACCAATAATACATTATATGTTCATTAACTGAATTTAAAGTTAAAAAATGAAAAAAAAAAGAAATGAAAATTTCAGGAAGCAACTATCAAGGTACTCAAATTCTTTGCTATGATTAAGTGATCGTTTTTGCCAACAAATGCAGAGCTGGTTAAAGACTGAAAGTGTCAGGTTGATTAGGAGGCAGAGGGGCTGAAACGTAAGTCCCACAATGGAAATGCCAGTTTGTTTGGCCACGTGTGCCGCAATGTTGCACGAACACATCTTTTCGTGCACACCCTGCAATTCCACTTCTCATACTTTACCCTGAAAAATGATTAGATATATGTGCATGTATGAGGATGCTTCTTGCCACCTCGCTTATACTAAAAACCTTCAGGCACAGCATAAATACTCATGACTGCTTAAGTAAGTGATTACAGAGTCATAGAACGGTATATGACGCAGCCGTTGAGGCAGTGAAAACATACCTGTACTAGTTTGTTTCGGCTGCTATAATAACCCACCACAGACTCAGGGACTTGAGTCACAGACTGAATGTCCACACAGCTCTAGAGGCTGCTAGTCCAAGACAAAGTTGCCTGCAGGTTGGGTCCCTCCTTGGCTTGCCGATGGCCACCTTCTCGCTGTCTTCACATGCCCCTAGTTCCACACGTCACATCCCCGAGGCCCCCCCCTTCTTAAAATGACACCAGCCCTTTTGGATTAGGGCCTATCCTAAAGATGATGTCTTTAAGGCCTTATCCCAAATGCAGTCGCACTGGGGGTTTAGGACTTCAAAACACGAATTACAGGAGCCTGGATGGCTCAGTTGGTTAAGTGTCTGCTTTTGGCTCAGGTCAGAATCTCAGGGTCTTGGGATTGAGTCCCTCATTGGGCTCCCTGTGTCTCCCCCTCCCTCTGTCCCTTCCTCCGGCTTGTGCTCTCTCTCTCGTGCTCTCTCAAATAAATAAGTTAAAAATCTTAATTTAAAAAAATACAAATTAATTTTTTTGGGGGGGCACAACTCAGTCCATAACAATACATTATCTATTGAATAAGAAAGCCTAGAAGTCGTAATTATTTTTTGTTCTTAAAAATGAATTTAGGGGCACCTGGGTGTCTCAGTCAGGCACCCGGCTGGATTTTGACTCAGGTCGTGATCTCAGGGTCGTGAGATTGTGCACCGTGTGGGGTTCCGTGCTCAGAAGGGAGTCTGCTTGAGGTTCTCTCTCCCTCCTCCACTGCCACTCTCCTTGCTCACGAGCTGTCTCTCTCAAATAAATAGATAAATAAATGAAATCTTCCAAAAAATGTATTTAAGAACCTCTCTTCTTTCTCACTCTCTCTTCTCCCCTCTTTGTATACAAACAAATCTGTATATCTATATATAGGAATAAAAATTTAAAGGTCCTAAGAGATAATAAATATATTAACCAGAAAAATGATAAGTATATTTGCTACACTTATTTCTTTATTATTTTCATTATTCATTTACTTCTTTAATTTGTCTGAATCTTTTTCAATAAATGTATTTACTTTTTTGAGCATAATATATATATATATATATTTTGTTTTTGACATAATATGAGCTTAATGACTTGAGTTTAAGGTCCCATTAAAATATCTCAGATTCAAATGAGAGCAGCACAGAGATCACCTGAAAAAAAAAGGTGCCTCAAAACGCCTTTAAGCCCTGGCGGAAGACTTCCAGAGGTGGCACCGCTGGGCTGAATCAGGCCACATTCCATGTCAGACAAAGGACAGAAAATCTCAAGAGGTCTCCGGCTGGACACACAGAGTGTCCCACAGAGCTGGGGCTTTGTGTCTTTTTTCCAAGGAGCTCAAATTGTTGCATGTCCTCATGTTGCTAAATGGTCAGAGGTTCTCCTCCGGCTGGGAAAAAGTGGCACTGTCTCCTGTCCACCTCACCTGCGAAGGAACGTTTCGAGCGTGTTGAGAACATGCAGGATGTTATCCCTAGATGACCACTCCCCATAGGAAGGTCCAATTTAGCTCCAAATGAAATTCTCTTCGGTCACACAGCCCAGATGTGGGGAGGCAGCTGCAGCCTCCTGTTTGGAAACGTACCCACCCACCACCCCCCCTCCTTTTCTCACCCTCTTCTTAAAAACCAAACAGCAACATAAACAGGCTGATCTGATCCTCTAGGGAGACCTAAGAAATGTTTGCTGGTGATGGGACGCATCCCTCTGCATCCAAGGAAAAAGCCCTCAAAGCAAACAGCCCCCAGGAAGAGGACTGAACCACTGCGATTTCCTTCTGGAAGCTCTAAGTGCGAGGGAGCTGGCAGCTGAATGAAGGGGCACAATTCTGAGAACTTGCAATCAGGATTAATTGTGGAGATGAGGTTCTGTGGGTTTAGAGAGGCTGCCCGTAGCCACTTGGAAAAAGAGCGATTTTCCCCTCATCTCTCCCGTCAGGGGCACTCAGGGCTGGTTGCTATGGCTGATGACTTGTGCCTGACAACAGCCTGTGGCAGGAGCTTGTTAAGGAAGCAGTGGGGGCGAGTGAGCGGGTGGTGCAGGGTGTGCAGTAAGCCTGGACCTGTCTAGGATGATGTCAAGCTTTGAACAAAATGACAGAGGAAGGAGGAGGAGGAGAAGAAGGGGGAAGGGAAGAAGGTTCTTTTTTTTTCTTTTTCTTTTCTTTTTTCTTTTCTAGATCCTGCAGCGGGATGTCTGCTCACACAGGGGCTTCTGACCCTCTCTCCTCCAACGCCCTTTCTCCTGTCTGGGCCTAGCCTTGCAGATCTCATCTGTGTGGGCCGTTGCAATGCGTTATTCTGAAGCAGTGACCCACCTGTCTTCGGCTGCCATCTCACATCGCTGGCAGTCAGCCAGACATTTGCAAATGGATGGCATGGCTCCGCTTCCATGTGGCAACTCTCCCCGCAGATTCCCTCCCTCCCTCTATTCCTGCATCCCAAGCTCAGCCTCGCACTGACTTCCAGTCTCCGTGCTCATCAGTGACAGGGTCCTGTTTGGCGAATGTTCACGGAAACGTTCAGATCAGATGTGTCCTTGTTGGTCTCCCAACGGCCGCCTCAATCCAAGCCTCAATCTGGAAGCCTGTGCTGGGCTGGGACCAGGGTTCTAGTCCCTTTTCTTGCCCGGTACTATCTTGCCCCATTCGAATCTATTCCAAACCTCTGCCTGGTTCATGTTCCTCAAATGTCACTTCTAGTATGACAGTGGCTTCTCGCTACCTGCTCTCTATCTCTACAGTGCAAAGTCCAAGACACCTGGAATTCCATCGACCTGTTAATCAAACATTCTGCTTTTGCACTCAAACCCACTTTGCGTGTTCCTCCATCTCCCCGATCCCCTATGGGAACGCTCTTTCCCGTTTCCAGCACAGCTGGTTGGCCCTGTTGTACCTTTTCTACCTTTCCCAAAGTCACCTCCATCTCTCCAATCTGACTGCCGTCCACCCTTCCATGTTAACTCACATCCCATCCCGCCCTGAAAACCTGCCTGGACCTCACCTCTCCAAGACGATCTGTCATCTCCGAACTCCCACAACATTGTCATGTCTGTATCACATGCACTCTCCATAATCTACCTGCTGTCTTTCTGTACCTGGCATTGTTTTGGGGGGATATTACTTATTAAAAACTCTTTAACTTGAAAACTAGATTCACAGGGATTTGCATGAAGAGTGTTGTGTCCTTTGCACCCTTCATGCAGCTTCTACCAATGCTGAGATTTTACATAACTGTGGCACGATATCAAAATTGGGAAATGGGCATTAGAACATTTCTATTAACTGAAAAAAATACATATATCTTACTCATTTTTCACCATTGTTAAACTCACATTTGTGTGTGTGTGTGTGCATGTGCGTGTGTGCACATTCACGTGCACACACAAATGCCTGTGTGTCTGTTACTTTATCTAATTACAGATCCAGGCACCTGCCACCACGGTCACGATACGGAATGGTTCCCTCACTATAAAAGAAGTCCCTGTTGCTACCTTTTTGTGTTTGCACCTGGCCGCACCCCAACCTCTTTCCGTGTCCCCTAGTAACCACTAAATCATTCTTCATCTCTGCAGTTTTGCCCTTTGAGAATGTTAAACAGACAGAACCTTTTGAGACCAAGTGTTTTCACTAAGCTTACCGCCCCTCAGTTCATCTAGGTTGTCGTGTGTATACATAGTCCCTTTCCTGTTACTGCCGAGTGTCTTCCACTGTCTGGTTGGACCAGAGATTTTTCAACCATTCACCTGTTGAAGGACATTTGGGTTTGTCCCAGAATTTGGCTATTATGAATAAAGATTCTATGAACGTTCACAAACAGGGATTTTTGTGAACATAAATTCTCATGTCTCTGGGATAGATGCCCAAAAATGTGATTGCTAGATCATATGGTCAGTACACATTTAGTTTTATGAGAAACTGGCAAACTACTTTCCAGAGCGGCTGCACCATTTCACACCTCCACCAGTAGTGTATGAGACATCCAGTTTCTTCACATCTTTGCCAGCATGTGGTATTATAACTTTTATTTATTTATTTATTTATTTATTTATTTATTTATTTATTTATGCTGCTTTTATAAATGCCTAGTGAGTTATTACATTTTGAATGTGCCAACAGATCTGCTCATAAATCAGGTGATGGGTTGAATATTTCCAAAGGCAGCACTATGTCCTATGCAGCTTACAGTACTCCCCAAATTTCTGTGCATTGATTTTGGTTTACCTGGAACTCCCGCCTCACCTCCTCCCAGTTCACGTTCTATCATGGAAGTATTTTATCTGTGCCTTACTCCTTTCTTGCCCCCTCTACCCTCCAGACTGCACACTCCTTGAGGTCAAAGATTATGTCTTATTTATGTATACTTCAATTATTGGCATCTAGTAGCTGCTACACAAATATAGCTATTTGTCATACGAGAATAAAATACTAGAATTTTCATCCAGTGGAAGGTGTTCAAGGCAGGGAGAGAAGGGAAGGGCATTCAAAGGCACAGAAGTGTCACCATGTGGCTCTGGTGAGCCACAGAAGGGGTTTCTCTGTAATCAGACTGCAGAGTAAACATCAAGAAGGGGTCAGAATGAGATCTAGGGCAGGCTATGAAGCACCTCCTAGGACAGGTTATGAAATTTGGATTTAACATGAAGGAAATGAAGATCTCCTTAAGCATACTAAGCAGGAGTCGACACACTGTAGTCAAAGAACATAGACTGTATAATTTTACTTGATTTTTTAGTTTGAAATGGAGTTTCCTCTTAGTCTTTGATATTCTGTTATGTATTCCATTATTTAAGTCCTCTATGCATTTATTTTATTTATATTAAGGGTTTATTTATTTATTTTTTTTTTAGGAGCAGTTAAAAGTTCACAACAAATCTGAGGGGAAAGTATGGAGACTCCTCACAGACCACCTGCCCCTTTGTTTGGTTCCACTTTGTTGAGAGGCATGTGCTGAAACCCCTCGGCATTCTGATTTGGTCACTTCCTGCTATATTTCAGCTGTTTTTTCATGTTCGGATACAACAATTAGTGTATAAAGTCTCCCTCCCGCACTCTGTGAATTATCATCTGTCCATTTGGCTGATAAAGCATCATCTTATTTTTCTGGGTAAGCGCTTTCTTCCTGGGTTCTATTTTGCTTGAGATAAAGGTGGCATTGTTTGCTTTTATGTGTGCATCTCCCTGACATGTCTTTGCCACCATTTCTGAGAAGCTGTTTTCTCCCCAAAGGCTTTCTGCTTCTGACATGGCAGATTCTCTGAAGTAAGAAGAAAAGACATTGTCCTTTGGATTCTTCCAAGCACTGAGGTTCTTCGAGTTTTTTTGTTTGTTTGTTTGTTTGTTTTTTACCAAAAGGTGAAGACTGTCTTGTTCTGTCTTGTTTCTGCACCAAGGGCATTAATGAATGGCCTTGCACTCTCAAATCTTAGAGATTTGATAAAATAGCTCTTTTTTTTTTTTTTTTAACAGCACAATTCCAGCCTCGTGAGATTCTATTTCCGTCTGTGGGGCATTGGAATCAGTGTCCTTTCGGAGATGCCTATGGCTTTATTCCCTCATCAAACTTACCTATCTCTTTTCCCCTACTGAGTCTGTGGTGCAGAAGGACCTCCAGCAGATGTGCTCCATCAGACTTGAATGTATCTGAATCCTAGCAGTTGACGTAGCAGGTCAATGTGACCTCCTGCTCTTGTGATTGTCCTTGAAGGCTTCAGAGGGCAGGGTATACCAGATGCCCATCTGTAAGCCAGCAGCTTTCCTACAGATCAGCTTTGGCTTCCTCCCTGGGAGTTATGGTGGGAACGTGGGTGATCACATTTTCCACTAACAACATGAACACTCACCCAATTTGTCGTATTTTTATATTGAATGCAGTTATCTGTACTCTTATAATTTATTAGGAAATACTTCATTCCCATAAAGAGAAATAGAGACTAACACAGGAACATCCATATGCCTTCATGAATAAACATCGCCATCACGTGGCCCCAGGTTACTGCCCATCTCTACTCTCCTGACCCGCATTTTTTAATGGTACATCAGGGCCATTCAGTCTGGGGCTTATACAGGGAGAGGTAACAACAAAATTTTTTATTGTTGCTATATTCTAATGTGCTAAGTTTTTAAAAGAAATTTTATTTTTTAGATCAGTTTTAGGTTTATGATATAATTGAGATCAAGGTACAGAGATTTCCCATATACTTCTTGCCCCACAGTTGCACAGTCTCCCCCACCATCAACATTACTCACCAAAATGGTGCATTTTTTTTTTTAACAAGGGTAAATCTACATTGACATATTGTAATCACCCAAAAGTCCTTAGTTTACCTAAGGGTTTACTCTTGGCGTTACACATTCAATGAGTTTGGACAAATGTAAAATGACATCCATCCATCATTATAACATCATATAGAACACTTTCACTGCCCTAAAAATCCTCTGTGTTCTGCCTGTTCATCCCTCCCCCTGCCCAACCCTAGCAACCACTGAACTTCTTACTGTCTCCATAGTTTTGCCTTTTCCAGAATGTCATAGAATTGGAATCATATAGTGTGATCCCATATTGGCTTCCTTCACTCTAAGTTTCTCCCATGTCTCTTCAGGGCTTAATAGCTCCTTTCTTTGTAGCACTGAATCATATTCCCTTTTCTGGTTGCCACAGTGTATTTTTCCATTCACCTACTAAAAGGCATCTTGGTTGCTTCTAAGTTTTGGCAATTATGAATAAAGCTGCTCTACACATCCAAGTGCAGGTTTTATGTGGACATAAATTTTCAGCTCCCTTGGGTAAAGACAAAGGAGGGATATTGCTGGGTAGCACTGTGAAGGGGATGTTTAGTTTTATATGAATATTTTATAGAAGGTATGAGAGTTTCTGTTGCTCCACATCTTTGACAGCATTTGGTATTGTCAGTTTTCTGGATTTTGTCCATTCTAATAAGTGTGCAGTGGTATCTTGTTGTTTTGACTTACATTTCCCTGATGACACATGGTATAGAACATCTTTTCATAGGTTTTGTTACCATCTGTATATCTTCTTTGGTGAGGTATCTGTTAAGATATTTGGCCCATTTTCAAAATGGGCTGTTTGTTATCTCATTGTTGGCTTTTAAAAATTCTTTGTAGGGATGACTGAGTGGTTCAGCTGGTTAAGCATCCAACTCTTGGTTTCAGCTCAGACCATGATCTCACCATGGTGGAATTGAGCCCCATGTCAGGCTCTGCCCTTAGCACAGAGTCTGTTTCAGATTTCTCCCTTTCCCTTCTGTGCTCTCTCTCTCTCAAAAAAAAAAAAAAAAAATTGTGGGGCCCCTGGGTGGCTCAGTGGGTTGAAGCCTCTGCCTTCAGCTCAGGTCGTGATCCCAGGATCCTGGGATCGAGCCCCACGTCAGGCTCTCTGCTTGGTGGGGAGCCTGCTTCCCTTCCTCTCTCTCTGCCTGCCTCTCTGCCTGCTTGTGATCTCTGTCAAATGAATAAATAAAATATTTTTTAAAAATTTTGTTTACTTTTTGTTTACTTTTTTAAAAATTTGTTTTTTTTCAGTGTTCCAAGATTGTTTATGCACCACACCTTAAAAAAATAATTCTTTATATATTTTTGATAACAGTTCTTTATCAAATGTGACTTTTGCAAATACTTTCTCCCAATATGTGCCTTATCTCTTAATTCCATTTATATTGTTTACAGAAAATAAGAAGTTTTTAACTTTAATGAAGCCCCTCTTATCAATTAATCCCTTGCATGGATCATGCCTTTGGTCTTGTATCTGAAAAGTTATCACCATACCCAAGGTCATGTAGATCTTCTCCTATGTTATCTTCTAGGAATTTTATAGTTTTGCACTTTACATTCAGGTCTATGATCCATTTTGAGTTAGTTTTTTGTGAAGGGGATAAGACTGGTGTCTATATTCATTTTTTATAAGTGGAAATATCCAGTTGTTCCAGCACCATTTGTCAAAGGGCTATCTTGCTCCCTTGTATTGCCTTTGCTCCTTTGTCAAAGATTGGTTGACTATATTGATGTGGGTCTATTTCTGGGTTCTCTCTTCTGTTCCAGTGATCTGTTTTTGCCAGTACCACACTCTCTTGATTACTGTAACTTTATAGTACGTCTTGAAACCAGGCAGTATAGGTCCTGAACCTTTCTTCTTCTCCTGCAATACTATGTTGGCTATTCTAGGTCTTTTTTCTATCTGTATAAACTTTGGAACAGTTTGTCAATATCTATAAAATAACTTGTTGATATTTGTATTGGACTGCACTGAATCTATAAATCAACTTAAGAAGAACTGACATTGCATCTTCCTATCCGTGAACATAAAATGTATCTCCATTTATTTATTTGGTTTTGTTTATCAGTTTTATAATTTTCCTCATTATACATCTTGTATATATTTTGTGATATTTATACCTAAGTATTCCATTTTTTGCAGACTTCGACAAAGTAATTTTTGCATCATTTAGTGGCATTGCGTTCTTAATTCTAAATTCTGGTTGTTCCTTGTTTGTATATAGGAAAGTAATGACTGTTGTTTAACAACATAGTATTTGCAAATTCTGCTTTAAACACTTTTTTTTTTTAGTTTCAGGAGTCATTTTGTCCATTCTTTGAGATTTTCTACAGAGATGAACATGACACCTGCAAACAAGGACAATTTTGTTTTTCTTCACAGTCCATATTCCTTTTTATTTCCTTCTCTTATGTTATTGCATTATCAAGGACTTGCAGAACAATGTCGAAAAAGAGTGGTGAGAAAGAACATCCTTGCCTTGGTCCTGAGCTTAGGGGGAAATCTTCATGTTATCACCATTAAGTATGGTGTTAGCTGAAAGTTTTAGTCTTTGCCAAGTTGAAAAATTTCTCCTCTGGGGTTACCAGGGTGGCTCAGTCAGTTAAACATCTGGCTTCTGCTTAGGTCATGATCTCAGAGTCCCAAGATCGAGCCCTGAATTGGGCTTCCTGCTTGGTGGCAAGTCAGCTTCTCCCTCTCCCTCTGGTCCTCCCCCAACTTGTACTCTCTCTCTCTTGCTTACCCTCTCTCTCAAATAAATAAAATCTTAAAAAAATTTTCCCTCTATTCCTAGTGTATTGGTTTATTGAGAGTTTTACCATTACTTGATGTTGAATTTTGTCATTTTTTTCCTACATCTGTTGATATGATCATGTGATTTTTCCTTTTAGCCTGTTGATGGGATAGATTACATTAATTAATTTTCACATGTTGAACCAGGGATAAATGTCACTTGGTCATGGGTATACTATTTTCTTTTAAACTTTTTGAGATTCAATTTACTAATATTCTATTGATGACCTTTGCATTTTTTCATGAGACATATTGGTCGCAATTCTCTTTTCCTGGAATATCTTTGTCTGATTTTGGTATTCGGGTAATGCTGGCTTCATAGAAAGAGTTAAGAAGTATTCCCTCTGCCTCTATTCTCTGAAAAAGATTGTAGAGAATTGGTATATTTTACTCTTTAAATGTTTGATGTAATTCAACAGTGAATCCCTCTGGACCTGGTACTTTCTGCTCTGGAAGGTCATTATTGATTCAATGTTGTTAATAGATACAGGCCTGTTCAGATCGTCTATTTCTTCTGAAGTGAATTTTGGCAGATTGTGTCTTTCAAGGACTTAGTCCATTCCATCTGGCTTGTCCAGATAGATCTAAACTAGGGTGGGTAGGAGCAGAGAGAACTGACCCTACTCTGTGGCATACGCTCAGATCTCATGACGGGTCAGCCATGGCCAGATGTATGGCCATGGTCAGCCATGGCCAGATGAACATGCACTGCACCCTGATAATAAGCACGATGAGGAAGTGTCCACACGTGTCCATTTAGAACCCGGTGGAAAGTGTTATTAACTCTCATGTTTCCAGAATGTCCTTTCCTAAAAGTTTATCCAGCTCTTACACTATCCTCTCAAAAAAGAGTTTAAGTTTCCTTTCTTTTACCTCCCACATGCAAAAGTAGACTGATTTATTTTAATTTATGTATCTAACAATTAAAGGGGAACTACCATTTATAGTTCTTCAGCTTTGTCTGCTGGTAGAGGGGGTATGTTTCTGTTTCTAGTGCTTTCTGCTCTGATTCTAGTCATGCCAACCCCTCTCTGGAAGCCTTCTGGCTTCTCATGTGTCTCCATCTACTGAAAGCGGGGACAGCTACACTTCCCATGAAGTAATCGGTCTCGGGTATTTGGCTGATTTGAGGACAAGTCCACCATCAATGTCCAAACGCAGTCCTGAACTGAGGATCGAGGGCCACGGCAAGCTCATCCGGGCATTGAATGATGCCCTGTGGGATTTCTTGTGAGGAGACACTACCTATAGTGCTTGGCATCACTGTGGAGTGAAGAAGCTCAGTGACTGTGCAACAGCCAGGGCTGCTCTGGAGTGATAGTGATCTGTTACTGCTCATAGATCTGACATTCACGGGGATCTTGTAATACATGACAATGGATTTCTGGAGATCAGAAACAGAGGTGCCACCGTAATGCACTGTAAGCCCTTCTGTCACTGTCTCCCAACAGTATCCTAAAGGCAAATCAGTCCTGCTCATTTTTCCAATGAACATAATGAAGTTAAATTGCTCAGGCAGTCATCACGGTGCCAGAAAGGAAGAGACAGTGAACTAGGAAATAAGGCTTGAAAATGTCCCGCTCATTCCAGCATTCTGTGTGGAGTTTTTAGGGCACTAGCCTTCCTGGGAAATATTTTCGAGACAGCTGCTATTGTTTTCCCTCCTGAGCCACGAGAATGCGTATCACTCACAGCAACAGGATGACACACCCCTCCACACATCTTAAGTTGCATCTCTGGTTTCCTACCACTGTCACACAAGGCCACACATTCGCTTTGTGAGGCCTCACTGGGTTACGGTGACACTGAGGCATTTACAAATTGGTGGATCAATATTTTCCATTTTAATTTTCAATCCCTGCAGTGGGTTGAATTGTGAGCCCCAAAATACATGTCTACATCCTCAACCCTGGATCCCCAGAATGTGACCTTATTTGGGATAAGGGTCTTTGCAAACAAAAATAAGGTAAGGCTCTCCAGATGAGAGCATCTGAGATTAGGGTAGGTCCTAAATGCAGAGAAGGGTGTCTTTATAAAAGACAGAAGAGGAAAAGGACACAGAGATGCAGGAAACAAAGCCACATGTGGTCAGAGACAGATACTGGGGCGTCACACCTATGGGCCAAGGACCACAAAGAATTTTCAACAGCCTCCAGAAGCTAGGAGACTGGTAAGAATGAACTCTCCTTCAGAAGCTCCAGAAGAAACCAACTCTGGTGACATCTTGAGTTCAGACTTCTGACCCCCTGGACTGTAAGAGAATTAATACCTTTCTGCTGTTTTAAGCCACCTATGTGTGGGCATTTGTTCTGGTAGCCCTAGGGAATAAATGCGATTCCCACATGATTTAAATAACACGTGAAATTTCATGTCTTGAAAACTTTACTTACTATTTCATGTTTTTTTATTTCATATTGTATGTATTGCTCTATTTTGTGAATCAAGGTCTCTGAGATTTATTTTTCTCATCTTAGGATCATGAGCATAAACAGATGTGGCTAAAGAGTGCCCCCTGAGACCTACTGCTTCTTCATGGCCTCTGCTTCCCCATGTGTCTCCCTGGTTTAGAGTCGGGCACTGCTGTTAGGAGGGCAATGAAGGCGCATGCAGGTTTGGAAACATCTTTTAAGTTGCCACCAAAATACATGGTAAGACATTTGTTTCCACCATATATTTCTACTCATCTACCTACCTACCTACCTACCTATCTATTATCTATCATCTATCTCTGTATAGATGATACTATATACAGAGATATCTATCTATCATTATCATCTCTCTATATAGGGTACACATGAGTAATATATGATGGCTGTAGAAAAACCCCATTTAACTCTGTAGTTTTCACTTGGATTCTATGCAGGAGGCATTTTAGACGGCCACTACAGATTATTTGTGGACACTATGAGACACTGGTAGTTTGCTGACTTGGAAATGGAGGGGAGGAGAAGGTAGGACAGAAGTGGTTAAAGAAGACATGGAAGGATGGATCCCTGCTCTTGAACATAAGCTGAGACAAAGCAGGCTCGTGGAAGAGGGGGGAAAGGAGGCCAGCTCCAGCAGGATTTCTCCTGCTAAAAGGTTTCTCCCCTGAAAGGATAACGCCTGCGTCCCTACCTTTTAGCTTTTGTTCTCTAGTGGCACCTTAGGGCCTTCACCTGGTCATTAATGGTCATTCCAATTGGCAGCTAAGGGAGAGCAATGTTGGAAGACAAAGTCTCCTTAGCAAACTCTGACACTGCAGGCACCCAGACCCCAGCCTTCAACAAAACAGCACAATACTCTTCCTTTTCCACTTTCTTTCCAGAACCTTCCTTTAGGCAGATGTAGGTGGAGGGAAAAGAGGGAAGCAATTCATGCTTCTTTTATTTCCATCCAATTAACTTCTAGTCCTTTCTTCCTGCAACTCACCTTGTGGGGACCGGGAGGGTCTGAACACTGGGTTTGCCTTTGACTTTCGTCTGCGTTTGTTGGCTCCACAGCTGCTTTGCCCCTCAGGCCTAGCTATGATGTTCATCTGAGTCCTGATGGGGGACTCACTGTCCTCTTACTTTTCCCATGATCAGCCCTAATACGTAAGGCTGTCCCTCCACAAACATCCTCTTCTTCTCTCTCTGAGCTTCCTTTGAGACTGGACTGCAGATATGAAGATGCCACATGAGCCCAAAATACACTCTTGTCTTGATTAAACCACCACTGATTTAGGGTGTTTTTAATTGCTACCAAACCTGTGTTCTGATTTTTGTGCCACCACCTGTCTTTGTCTTGGTTTTGCCCCATTTTTCTAGGGTTGGAGCAGGGAAGTCTCTCCTCTGAAGACATTATCCCTGTCTTTGGGGTCTCATGCCTCCCTGCATGTGTCTTTCCCTTACAATGTACCGGAGCTCTGACCCTTTTCTGCCTACTACCCCTGTCGACATTCTGGTTTTCTGATTTTGGTTTGGGTTCAAATGTTTCTCTGGGCAGTTGCTTGGCCTCCGCCAGTATGTATGTGCCGGTGTGCAAGGGCTACTGGGCATGCACTCCCTCCTTTTAGCTAGGTAACTCAACCACCTAGTTCTTCATCCACTCCCTCATTCATTCCTTCAATTTTA
Organism: Enhydra lutris kenyoni; assembly: GCF_002288905.1. Lineage (NCBI taxonomy): Eukaryota > Metazoa > Chordata > Mammalia > Carnivora > Mustelidae > Enhydra > Enhydra lutris. The sequence continues at coordinate 10,663,077 of NW_019154127.1, forward strand.
CCAATATTTACCAAATGCCCACTGTGTCGGGCCCTGCACCAGGTGCTGGCACCTGGGCAGTGGTCAAGGTTATCAGAGTCACTGTTTCTCTGCAGCTTCCCTCTCTAGACAGACAATGAAATAATCAGTACACACAGGGTGAGGTGTCAGGTGATCAGTGACACCTGGGTTTGCAAAACCAAGCCTCCGTTCCACTCCTGTTCATAATGCTTTTCAGGTGGATTGCTGCCCAGCTGATTTTGCCTGGACGAACACTGCCTTCTGCCTAGCCAGTCACAATTGTCAGCCGGCGTGGCCACCTCAGAGCCATCCTCCCACAGGGACTCATCATTTAAATATTTGTAGCACGGTCTTCCACTATGGATTTTTAAATACACCAGACTCCACATTTCATATGTTATGTTATCTACATATCCACCATTTTGGATCTTGTCTACATACTTTTAGAGTAAGAGTGTCCTCAGAACACAGGCTCCCTATTTCCATGAAGACTTCCAATGTTGGGTTTTTTGTTTGTTTGTTTGTTTGTTTGTTTGTTTTTCCTTACTGAGCCATCTTGAGTCTCAGCCTCCCATTTCCAGAGCCTCCAAAGCTCTGGTCCTTCATGATTCTTCCCCAGCCCCCCGTCCACATCCATACCACTTTCTCAAGAAACTGGCACTGTTGTTTCTTGTCCATGGTATTAGAGAGTACAGGAGGCTCAGCTATGTGCAATCCATCTTCCCAGACCCCAGCATCAAACTACAACCTCTCCCAAGGGGCTGCTCTCGACCTTGGAAGACAGAGTGCCTATGGCTCAAAGGCAGCACCCATGGAACACAGCAATTCTGACCTGAGGGACGCAACTCAGGGAAACTCACGCCCCATAAACTGGTCATAACTCCCCACCCCATTGGACACTGGATGAGAGTGAGTGGCTCCCCACCTCCTCTGCCATGGCCCAGCATCCAGAACAGAGCCAGGCTCACTGCTCATGAATGCATGGGTGAGGCATGAATTCCTGGGGGCTAAGACACACAGACTGATGTATGGGCATGCTAGTTAACTTGAATCCAGGAGAATGTTATGGCAAAAACAGAGCACTGGCTTCAGGGGTCCAGAGATCTGGGCTTTCTGTTAGGGCTGCCTCTCTGTGGAAAGGACTTATAAGGGGCCCCCTTCACCTCCCTCTGGTCACCTGTATGATTTTGGGCTTGACTGTATGGTGTTAAGGCCCTTCCAGCTATGAGATGCTCGGACTCCACTGAACACTTAGAGCCTCCTGCCAGAAGGGACTCTGGAGGGAGTCATTCCAAATCTGGGATAAGTAAGGCAACCGTATTAGCAAAGGTAAAGGGAACTGCCCATCCTCACACGGGCACAGAGCTGGGTTACACCTGGGGAAGAGGTAGGCACTAGAGTAATACAAACAGGATAGAGGTCAGCACTCATTTCACCGAAGGTGACATGGCCTCACAGGACGGTCTCTGTAGAGCACAAACTCTGTTTAATATTGCTTCTTTTATTCTCAGACAAAAGAGTCCAGAGTTCTTTATAAGAAATTAGGTGGGGTTCCTCTCCTCTCTTCTGTGGTCAACAGCAGTCTATTAAAAACTCAGATGTATCGTTGAACACTATATCAAAAACTAATGATGTACTATATGCTGGCTAACTGAACATAATGATAATAATAATAAAAAAAAAACTCAGATGTTTCAAACCTGAGCAAAAAGACCAAGTCAAGGATAAATTATGACCATTTGTTCATATGCTTTACAAGAAGGGTAAAGCTACCCATTTTCTTTTTTTTTTTTTTTTAACCTAGATGTTCATATTAAAGACTTTCTAGAGAAGGAACCAGACATTAAAATGTATTTCATTCCAACATTCCTTCTGTGGAATAAGTGATAAGTGGAAGAACATCAAGGTGTGCCATGATTTCTTCTGGTTTCCTATCAAACCCATGATCCATTTTTTTTTTTTAAAGATTTTATTTATTTATTTGTCAGAGAGAGAGAGAGCACGAGAGTGAGCACAAGCAGACAGAGTGGCAGGCAGAGGCAGAGGGAGAAGCAGGCTCCCTGCTGAGCAAGGAGCCCGATGTGGGACTCGATCCCAGGACTCTGGGATCATGACCTGAGCCGAAGGCAGCGGCTTAACCCACTGAGCCACCCAGGCGTCCCCCATGATCCATTTTTTAATGAAATTTATATGAAATCAGTTGCTTCCTGAAAAGCTCTTAAAAATGTCCAGAGGGAAGGTTGGCTGACTTTAGACTGTTGCTTGAAATCACAGAGATTTCTACATGTGGATATTTATAATCCAGACTTTCTATCAATCTATAGTCTGATGACTATAGTCCGGAGTGAGCACCGCTGGGGAGGAGGTAAGGGACCTGCCAATACACCGTTGAGAGCTAGGTTTGTGTAGCCCTGAGCACAGTCATGGAAAGAGCTCATCAGAGGATTGCAGAATTTTGCGACTGGCAGGCAGGACTTGGATAATAGCACAGCATGGGTGATGCCCAGCTACGTGGCTGGGGGACTACCTTACAGACAACCAGAGCAGCCTGTGGATGAGAAGGTGGGATGATGTCTGGTGTCTCACCTGGAGCTGCTGTCCTGCAGCGACGAGACACCTCAGCGGGGCTAAAGGGCAAATGTCTCTCCCTGGCTGAGAATTTAATGTCATTTGCCTTATTTTTCCAAGTCAGTTTCCATATTTGGAAAACAAAGATCACTGGATCTGAACTAACTGAACAGAACTGATTGACCAGAATGAATGACATCCCCACCTCATGTGGCGAGAGGTCCAGTGGACAGACACCCTGACTTTCTACAAGAGAACGTTTCTTGTCCCTTTGTAAAAATACATGACAAAGATTTTTATCATTTCAGGATTATTTCCTTTTCAATGACTCCAAGGACAATGCATATTTCATAACATTTTACTACGTCTCTTGATTAATTGTCCCTGATGGTAAACTAGAAGCTTGATTTAGAAAATTTAAAAAATGCAGAAAAATATAAAGAAGTGTGTCTTAGTTTGGGTTGCCATAAAAAATTACCACAGATTGACTGTTTTAAACAACAGAAATGCATTTCTTATAGTTCTGGAGATTGGGAGTTCTAGATCAGGGTGTCCACAAAACTGAGTTCTGGTGAGGACCCCCTTCCTAACTTGCAAAGGGCCCCTTTCTCAACAGAACCCCTCCCCCCGCCATGGCAGACAGGGGGCCCTCTGGTCTCTTGCTCATTTTACAGACACAAATTCCATCCTGGGGACCCCACTCTCCTAACCTCCTCCATACCTAATTACTTCCAACAGACCCCGCCTCCACATACCATCAGATTGGGGGGCGGGACTTTAACCTATGAATTTTGGGGAGACACATTCAGTCCACAATGTAGCACCAAAATACACCATCCTTAATCATGATCCACAGAAGTGAGCATTTTTAACACTGGCATCTCCTGTTCATCTTTTTCATGTGTTTTTCCTCACACTGTCAAGATTATACCATTTATACATTCCAGATCCTGCTTTTTAATAATTTAGCTATATCATATGACTTTTACCTGCATTAAGGTAACTTTTTAAAAGCATTATTTAAAATTATCACATACTGTTAACTTATATTGAGGCACCATAAAATTCACCAATGCATTCATTTAATTGGCTATGTATGCGAAGAGAAATTTTTTTATTATTATAAAGGACCATATTGATTTATTTTACATAAATCTTTATCCACACTTTATTTCTTTGATATAGATAATTAAGGATGGAATTAGTGCATCCATAGATATGAACATTTTTATGGCTTTTGATATATGTTAGAGAACACATCCTATCAAATGGTATATCAGAATACACATCTTTGTACATCTCCACCAACATCCCATTTTACCAATTTTTTGTTTCTCTCCATGTTTATTAATAAAGCCAATGCTCAATAAATTGTCAAATTAAGTAATTTAAAAAAAATAGTACTCTACTTCATAAACAATATACCTTTTGTGAATTAATACAAGTGTCGATATACTAAAATTGGCCATTAGTTTTATATACCAAATAACATTATTTGGATATGCTGGATGCAGATCAGACATAAATTTTCTTTCTCCCCATAAAAGATACTGAATAGTTCTGGGGAAATTAGCTTCAATCATCTATGGAACAAAATCTCTTAGAAAGTCTTTATAGAGTTAAAGCATTATCTCAGCATCTGTAAACTGTTTACAATGGTTGTTGGGTTTAGAGTCTGTCTTTCTCCCCTCTCCTCCCCCGCTTGAAACACTGAGTGACATTAATTTGCTTTCAGTTTCACCTCATTTTTTTACTGCTCTGGACTCCTGGGGACAGGTACTAGATGTGGACTCCATGCGCTCAAGCAAGAGCGGACTGATGTCTATTTATGTACAGTCATCTACCTTCTTTCTCTGCAACTGACCTCAGGTGGCTATTTTCAAAACATAACCAAGCCAAGAATCAGAAAATTCTAGAGTGAATTTAACTTAAATTAATTTAATTTTAAAAATGTAAAATAAAGATGCTGAACTGAATGCAGAATAAAATCTGAACGGAATTCACTCTTTTCTCTTGTCTAAAAACATTGTGTATTTGTAAGCACAGTTTGAGCCTGAGTTTTGAGATTAAGGTGTTTGGTATTCAACAAAGAACTTAGCTAATTCTACCTTTTAATTAAGATTATTTTTCCCCATGATGTATACATTGATTATAAAGGAGCATGATGTCTTGGAAACTCTGCTGTGATAAACTCTAATACCTCAGAATTCTATTTATGAAAAATCTCCATAATCTTGGTACCGTGCAATGACGAGAAGGTGATATGAGAGCTCTTCCCATGAGAGTTCACCGTTGTCACCAAGAAAACACCCAATTCTTCTCTCCCACACTAAAGTGGACAGGGGTGTTTGCACACTCATGGGGCACGCCCCACCGCCCAGCCGGAAAGGGACCATCCTGCCTGTGTTCCTTTCTGTGGTCACTGGACCACGAGGCTGGAGACTATTTTTATGATGCGTTTTCTGAAATCTCTCCACCAGAGGATCTTCTATCTCATTAATCTTCAAACAATCCTAGGACTGAACTTTGTATTATCTCCATTCCACAGATGCAGAAACTGAGAGGTTCAGACACATGTGACACACAAATCACACAGCTGGTGAGAAGCAAAGTCAGGATTTCAATGCATTTGTGTCTGACTCCAGGGCCCCTGTTCATTATTATGCAAAAGGATGCAGCCTCATTAGTGTCACAAATAATAGATCGCTCCCTCCAGCACCACACTACCTGCCTAGGGCACTCCACCCTATGCCCTGCCGGGGACCTCAAAATTCAAACTGGTTGGAACACTCAGATTTGAGATTTGTATAACCTGAAAAGATATTTAAAGATATCTGTAAACACACACACATAAAGTCATCATGGAGCTATTTTCTACCAACTGTTCCCAGACGACCTTGGGTATAGTCAGCACATACCGGGCATCCCCAGGAATCTTTCAGGGGATCTGTGAGGTGAAAAGCTGTTTTCAGGATAAAGCTAAGAAAGTATATGCCTTTTGGAATGGACGGTGGCCACACTGCTGGGGTGTTGGTGTGATTCAGGTGGTGGCCACCTGCCCCAGTGGCCTGTGTCCTCACCACCACACACTCACGGTAAAAACAAAGAAGTCAGATGCCATCTCCACTTAAGTGTGTCCTTGACAAAGTAGTAGAAGTCACTGCACATCATTCTATTTTGACCCTGGAGGACACGTCCCTTTCATCTTTCGTGTGACAGAGAGGCAAGCATGTATGAAGCACACACATGGGGGTGCTCAAGAGAAGGCACCGGGGTGTGACTCATTAGCTGCTTTCTTCATGCAACACCGTTTTTACTGAGAGAAAACTGACATACCTTTTTGTTGGGGTATTTGACATTTTCTCTAAATGAATGAAGTGAGCTGTCCCGTCAAGGCAAACCAGGGAACGTGTTCGTTGCCAATGAGAAAAATCTGAGCTCTCAAGGCAAAATTTGATTCTGAAAGTCTTGCATTCTCCATCATGCACAAAATACAACTTTTTAGTATTTAAAGACTTTTGGGTGATTTTAGTGATCATATTAAAAACTCCGCTTTTTAAAAATTATTTTATGTTAGTCATCACACAGTACATCATTAGTTTTTGATGCAGTGTTCCATGATTCATTGTTTGTGTATGACACCCAGTGTTCTATGCAATCCTGCAATCCTTCATACCCACCACCAGGCTCACCTGTCCCCCAAAACCCCTCCCCTCTAAAACCCTCAGTTTGTTTCCCAAAGTCCGTAGTCTCTCATGGTTCATCTCCCGTTCCAATCTCTCCCTCTTCATTTCCCCCTTCCTTCTCCTAATGTCCTCCATGTTATTCCTTATGCTCCACATTTAAGTGAAACCATATGATAACTTGACTCTCTCTGTTTGACTTATTTCACTCAGCATAATCTCCTCCAGTCCCATCCAAGTTTATGCAAAAGTTGGGTATTCATCCTTTCTGATGGCTGCAGACACAAAAGAAGTTCTGAAAACTGATTTGAAATCACCCTTTTGTAAGAGACTTTTACACATGTAAAGTAAATCTCCATGTGTAAGGTGTTTCCCTCCCAGTACCAAGAAGGGAGAAATGACTAAACCTCTAGAAACTGTTATCAGTGGAGTTGGCCAGGACTTAACTCTGCATAACAACCTTACCCTGCTCACTGTGCTTTCCTTGGTCACTTCCCATAACTGACCTCCTCACTCCCAAAATCTTCTGTCTTTAGTTGAAGATGGGTTAGAAGGTAATGGCCTCAGCCATTCCAGTGAGTCACTCAGTTTTCCTGGGTCTCTCCCATGTAACAAGGAGGAATGCAAGTTATCAAACTTCTGTTTGGTTTTCTCCTGTTAGTCTGTCTTGTCAATTTGGTTCTTAGACCAGCCAAAGAACCTTGAAGGGTAGAGGGAAAATTTCCCATGCCAGTACACACAAGTTCACACTTTGGGTTTTGTGTCTGTGTGTGTGTCTCTGTGTGTGTGTGTAACTGGGGAGAAGTAAGAGAGATTAAGATAGAGAGATTAAAAATCAGTGAACCCCAGGATCTTTAATATGTAATTAATGCCACTCAGTCACATGTGAAGATCAGAAGGATTTCTGGCTATGAACATGACAACATCTATGTGAACACACCTAAAGACCTCTCCGCAACAGATGGGACTCAGAGAAGTAGCACTTCCCACCTGTTCAGATAGGCTGTGGACATGAAGGATGGAAAGTTTCAAGATGCACCTCCCCATCCCCAAACACACTGGAAGTCCCTGTGCATTTCCTAGATTTCAGGTTAAAGAAGAAAGAATGAGGGGCACCTGAATGGCTCAGTCAGTTAAATATCTGACTCTTGGTTTAGAGCTAATACTGTTTCAAACTAGATTTGGTTAGGTTACATATGGCACTGCATCTGGGGGACACACAGATACATACTTACGTATCTCTGGTAGCTTTGAGTTTTGTTAATAGTTTAAGTGATCGTTAAAAAGAAAGGAAATAAATAGATTTGATCCACTACAGAAATAACTACAATTACTTTAAAATAAATATGTTTATCATTTACAACAGTTTGTGAAAAATGCTAGGTGTCAGGATGGAGGCGATGAAGACTCTTCTGATTGAGAAAAATGACCCAGGGAACCCAGCCTCCACTATATACACCAAGATTATCTACAGCACCAATGAATGTGAGTCTAATTCCATATATAAATATTAATGTTTGCATTTGCAAAGTGCCATATTTGGCAGCAAAGAAATTCCTCAAATTCTTATTGGAACTTTTTATACAGTCACGAATTAAAAAGTTAAAAACTGATTTTTGGGGCACCTGGGTGGCTCAGTCAGTTAAGCATCTGCCTTTGGCTCAGGTCGCGATCTCAGGGTTCTAGGATGGGGCCCTGCATCAGGCTCTCTGCTCAGTGGGGAGTCTGCTTCTCTCTCTGCCCCTCCCCCTGCTCATGCTCTCTCTCTCTCTCAAATAAATAAATAAAATCGTTTTTTAAAACCCCCAAACTGACTTTCATGTTTTCTGAAGTTGGTATCTGAGACTTCATATCACTTTCAGTGACAATAATTAGGACAACTCTCTGAGGGCTAGAAACACACATACACAATCACACCAGAGAACTTCCAAACTAAAAATGCCACCTACTTCAAAAAGATACATGAGTAATGCCTCTGGTCTTCCATATATCATATTATATTATATATATTGTTGGTCCCTTTAATATTTGCTGTCTAGTGTTGTTGACCATGGGTTCTTGATAACATGAGTTGGACTGGAATAAAGACTACCTTTTTGAAACCATGCTGTACGTGCTATCATGTGCTGGGCATGACATACACGTACTGTACACACATAACACCCTCAGTTGGATTGTTGATAAATGATGCAAATTCTTAGTCCAAGGGAGTCTGGACAGGACAACTAACAACTGCATGAAAGACACTGCCTATTCTCTGACTCAGATCTTCCTTCCCACCATGCCCAGAAGAAATGGAAATGCATACATATACATACACATTTTTCTCTCCTGTCTATTGTCTTTGTTCCCATTTACAAAAATTTCCCTCAATACCTGACCTTCACTACCACTTGGGGGCTCTTTGGGTCTAGCCTGAGAAGCCCACCTTGGTTTGGAAGCTCATCTCCACCCAAGCCCCTAAACATCTCCCGGCCATTCCCAGTGTTGCTCTCCAGCACTCTGCAAATTCTCATTTTCCCACCTTCCCATATCTTCAAAATTGCCTGAGACCTAGTCCTTGTGAGAGAAGCCGTGGCACCTTCTTTCCTGCCACTGTGTGTGAGCCTGGCAGCCATCTGCATGTCCCTCTGTTACAGGGCTACACATCAGCTCTGATAAAATGCAGAATGTGGGGGTACAATCTCTGCTGTGCTCAGGAGTCAAGTTGCTCCTTCCTCCCCATTCCTTACCCCTGGGCCTCTGGGGTCCACCTCATCTTCACCGGGAAAATGGAGAGAGACAGAGATAGCTGCCCCCTTCATTGACCTCCTTAGTCTTTACCTGTGCCAACACCTTCTTGGAATCAGAGACAAGTATGCTGTGCCCCTCCACCAGCCATGTATCCTCAGCCCAGTCACGACATCGATGTGTTCCACCTTTGAATGATGCTGATTCTAGCATGAAAATACATTCATTCTTGCCTGGGTGTGATAATAACCTCTTATATGTTGGCAGAACCTACTATTAAGTTCTTAACATACATGTTCTCTTGTACATCCACACATCAGTCCAGGGAGGTGGGGTCTCATCATCTCTGTGGTAGAATAGAGGAAACCGAGGCAGGGAAAGTTAATACGTGGTAGACATTACATCTAAACCCAGGCAGTCTGGCTCCTAGAATCTATGTCCTTGATTGTATCTCAAAATACTGGCTACCCGTGAAATCAAGCATGCACATAGGATGCACGGGTACTGGGGGACAGAATGTCGACACATCATTTTGCTTACTCTTTGGTAAATAATTCTGTGTAATTCAGTGTGTTGTCAATGCTTTTGTGGGCTGAGACAGAGATTTTCGCCTTGAATACTGACTTTAGAATAGCTCAGTCCACTGTCTCACATTTCTTTAGAGAGCCATATTTCACTGCTGAGAGAGATAACAAGCAGCAGAAAAGATGTGATATTAGAACGACACTGATGGTTCCACTTGGCTATAAAATAAAAGAAAGACAGTTGTGTGCTGAGTGTAGGAAGCCTGCAGGCAAAAAAATGTTCCAAAGACATGCGTCCATCCACCAAGACCCAACTGTGCCAAGCTGTAACACATGAACCCAAATCATATTCAAATATCCTGAAGCCTCTGTGAAGTGTAGTAACATATTTTAAAAGGTGAATTTGGTATTTTTCTTTCTCATGTTTACACAGTCTCTCAGGCTTTTTGGAAGGGAAGAAATCACTTAGGGATCAAGCACCCAGGCTCATATGAGTCGTGGGGGATAAGTCACGGGACATGCAGAGGCTCCATCCTTAACGATGCAGCACTCAAGCGTGTGGGGGCTTCCAAGCATTCAGAGAAGACTGACAACCTCAGCATAAGAGCATAGTCTCAAATTCCCACTTTCCAGAAGACAGTGTAGGGCAGCTCAGATCATTTCAAGCAAGTCTTCAGAAAAGGACCATCTTTGCAACTCATCACAAACCTGAAGCTTATGGGAGGGACTGCTTTACAATACTAAGCAACACGTAGGACAAACTGTTTCCTAAATGTCCAGTATTTGTGACCAGGTCCTCCTGTCATTCTCTCAGAATTGGAAATGCCCCACCTCTAACCTGAGATCAGACAGATGTTTTAAAGACTGTAGCTAAAAGCATTTCTGCTTTCCCTACTCCCACCTGACTCATCCACCTGGGGAGGATGCCTCTTCTTTGCTGGCTCTTTTTCTTTTTCTCATGTAAGCTCTATGCCTAGGTAGAACCCAATGTGGGGCTCGAACCCACAACCATGAGATCAAGACCTAAGTCAAGATCAAGAGTCAGGCATCCAACTGACTGAGCCACCCAGGTGCCCCTTTTATGCTGGCTTCTAAAAAAAAAATAAACTTTACATTTTAGAGTGTACTTAGATTTACAGACAAGTTGTGAAGATAATACATGAAATTGCTCACATACACCACACCCAGGCTCCCCAGTTATATACATCACACATTATACAATGATTAAATGGCTACTGACCCATGATTAACTGCTGTCCAAATTTTATTCAGATTTCCTTAACTTTAATTCACATTTTCTGTTACAAGATCTCATCCAGGAACATTATATCCAATCATTCTGTCTCCTTGAGCTCCTCTTGGTTATTAATGGTTTCTCAGATTTTCCTTCTTTCTGTTGACTGACAATTTTAAAGAGTGCTGTTCAGGTGTTTTGAAGAATGTCCCTCAGTTGGGGTTTGTCTACTGCTTTTCTCCATACCAGACTGGGGTTCTGAGGTTTTTGGAGTAGGGTGCAGTAAAGGCATGGTGCCATTTCACCACAGCATGTCATGTGTCCATGCTGTCAACACGACTCATAACTGTTGGTATTGACCTTGATCAACTGGCTGAGGTCCTGTGGGTCGGGTTTGCCCACTGTGAAGTTACTGTCCCCACTCCATGTTCCATCTTGAGTACTTTGGGGACACCCACCACCTACAGATCACACCTAGGGAGTGAGAGTCATGCAATGACTTTGAGGTGATGTATCTACATAAATTATTTGGAATTCTCCTGCTGGGGAAATTTGTTGATGGCCTTATTTATTCATTCAATTTTTATTTATATAGGCATGGACTCACAGATATTTATTTTACACTTTGGATTATAATTCAACACTACTTTAATTTCTTGCCCAAATTTTTCCACATTTAGCACTGGGCACTCTCTAGGTTGGCTCCTGAGTTCCTCTGACATACCAACATTACTGTTTTCCATTTTTCTTTTCTTTCCTCCTTTAACGGTCTGCAATAGCACATGTTTACAGAATGGAATTTTCCCATTTTGTTGATCAACATATCTACACCCTGAATGGGAGCCAGACAAAGTCACGCATCATGCACTAAGACATGGAATATATTTGTTGTTACAACCCTAAAGACAGAAGGGATATGAAAAGAAGTAAAACATAATAGAGCCCAAAATGGATTTGTTGAGTTAAATTAAGTTGTTTAGCAACCTAAGGAGTGAAGACTTCCAGAGCAGCCATGGAGTCAGGCAGTGAGTAACATGGCTTTAGGGAGCATGGAGTATGACAAACGCCATTTGAGGAGCTTTGATGCAACAACCATAGGACAGTTTGGGATTGAGTTTCAGAAACAGAACCAGCCACTGTCTCTATAAGGGGGTTTCCCTGATTAAGAAAGGTTAGTCGACTGGGGCACCTGGGTGGCACAGTCAATTGAGCATCTGACTCTTAATTTCAGCTCAGGTCATTATCTCAGGGTCGTGACATGGAGCCCCACATCAGTCTCCATGCTCAGCACAGAGTCTGCTTCAAACTCTCTCTCCCTCTCCTCTACCCTCCCCCGCCATGCTCATGCTATCTCTCTCTCTCTCTCTCTCTCTCTCTCTCTATATATATATATATATATATACATATATTTTTTTAAAGGAAGTTTAGCCCACTGAGAAAATACTCCTGAAGGTGCTGAGGAAACTGCCCCCCACAATTGTTGACATGTTATATTTTCTCAGTAGATAAATATCTTCTAGCTCCAGAAAGATTTAGAATATAGTACAGCAATGTTTTAGAGAAGAAAATTCAAGAATTATTTTTGTAAGAAGCACAGCTTAAATGTTTATTAGATGTATTAGTGTTCCATATCAGATTTGTAATTCTAATTTTAATGTATAATGGAGTAATTGATTTAGAATGGTAATAGTAGGTGGAACTCTTAGTGAGGTTGGATACAATAATATAACATTTAAACAATTATGAGAATAGCTAAATTTACTTGTAAGTTTAATTTATTTGATTTATAAAAGTTATTTGGATGCCCAGCAAGCTTTAGTCAGATAATTAGAGTACTTAAAAAAGGAAATCAAATGTATTTAATTTATAAATATAGTTTAGTCTACAAAGATGAAAAATGAACTAAGTTTATACATGGAACAAAACATTAATCAAGGGCCCCTTAAAAGTACTTGTTCAAATTTGCTAGATATATATACAGCGAGATTTTTTAGTTGAATTAAAGTTAAAGGAAATTAGGGGCATTTGCATATAACTTAAATAAATGATCGCATTAATTTTTAAGACAAAATAATAATTTAAATAATTTTTTCTGCATCCAAAAGTAACTGAAGGCTGTGTATCATATGGTTTCACTCCTATGTGGAATTTATGAAATGAAACAGAGGATCATAGGGAAAGGAGGGAAAAACTAAATAAGATGAAATCAGAGAGGGAGACAAACCATAAGAGACACTGAACTGTAGGAGACAAACTGGAGGGGAGGTGGGTGGGGGGATGGTGTAACAGGGGGATGGGCATTCAGGAGGGCATGTGATGCAATGAGCACTGGGTGTTATATGCAACTGATGAATTATGGAACACTACCTCTGAAACTAATGACACACTATGTGTTAACTAATTGACTTAAAAAAAATAAGATATAAAAAAGTACCTGAAGACTGCAAGAAACTTAAACAAATACACTTAAATTTGAAGACTAAAATAAAGACCATTTAAAATTCAGCTATGTCAAGTGTAAGAGGGTTCCCCTTTCTCCACATCCTAACCAACATCTTTGTTTCCTGTGTTGTTAATTTTAGCTGTTGATGGGAATACAGATAGGTGCGGCCACTCTGTAAAACAGTGTGGAGGTTCCTCAAAATGTTAAAAATAGAACTATCCTACGACCCAGCAATTACACTACTAGGTATTCACCCAAAGGATACAAAAATACAGATTCAAAAGTGTACATGCGCCCCCATGTTTACGGTAGCAATGTCCACAACAGTCGAATTATGGAAAAAACCCAGTGCCCATCGACAGATGAGTGGATGAAGAAGAAGTGGTACACACACACACACACACACACACACACACACACATGAATATTACTTAGCCATCAAAAAGAATGAAATCTGGCCATTTGCAATGATGTGGATGGAACTAGCATGTATTAGGCTAAGTGAAATAAGACGGTCCAAGAACGACAAATACCCCATGATTTCACTCATATGTGCAATTTAAGAAACAAACCAGGTGAACATAGGGGAAGGAAAAGAAAAGACGAAAACCATAAGAAACTCTTAACTATAGAGAACAAACAGGGTTGATGGAGGGAGGGGAGTGGGGGATGGGCTAGATGGGGGATGGGCACGAAGGAGGGCACTCGTGATGAGCACTGGGCTCTCTACGTAAGTGATGATTCACTGAATGTACATCTGAAGCTAATACTATTCTGTATGTTAACTACCTGGAATTTAAATAAAGCTAATTAAAATAAGATAAAATTCAACTACTTTGAGACAATTACTGTCAAAATTGTGGGGACTATATGTTTACAGCCCTCTTTATATATATAGGCACACATGTGCATGCACACGTTCATACGACTGCATAAATGGAGTCGCGCCTTGTATGCTGTTCATCTGATGATGGGCATTTCATTTCTCTCTCTCTCTTCCACAGGGACACTCTCTCTCACCTGTGCCCTCAGGAGACTCACAACCTCAAGTATGTCCTTCCACATTTTTCTTTGTATTCACGCAATCCCCCTCCCCAAACACATGCACAACACACATGAGCACTTGGCATAGATTTTTTTGTCATAGTTCATTTGATGATAGGGTGTCTACTACACATATTTCTCTGTGTATTACTCTTCTCACACAGCAATGCTCCTGGAAATTCCATGTACCCCAGTATAATCCCAATTCCCTTTTATTCACTGCTGTGTAATGTTCCTTACAGGTTCAGATGCCTCCAGAGGGGTCAACATCTGACAGCTCAGGGAAGGGCTGCACACTTGTCTCTCCCTTGCTGTGCCCCATCCACCTCTTCACGCCTCTTGTCTCAACTCCCAGGTAGCACACACTCACAGTCCATAACCAGAAGGCCCATGCTTAAATACCCGTGCAAAACAGCCCTTGCACAAAGTCTGCCTGCACAGCTGGGGAGACCTGAATGTGACCGAGTTCCCATAAACTCATCATTGTCTCATGATCTCCAGTTGGCTTATTTTTCCCTTTTAGGGATGAAGTTATTTTTTGGATGACTTTGTGTTAGGTGTCAGGGCAAATTAAGTTATCCTGATGATTAGAATCCAGTCGAGTTAAGTTGTCAAGGTGAGTGGCAAAGAGGCTGGACTAGATGGGGATGGGCATGAAGGATGGCACTTGTGATGAGCAAAAATGATGAGCCAAATCCTGTCTGTGGTACGGAACAGCTCTGTGGCTTTGGGCAAGTTGCTCAACATCTCTGGGCCACAGTTTCTTCATCTGTAAAATGGATGTCATGTTCATGTCCCACCCCAGAGGCTGAAGAAAGGATGAGCAGGTTAGAGGAGCAGAGCAGGTCCCACTGGGCCTGGCTCTCACCGGACAATTAGCAAATCAAGCAATTATATGCTTTTCCGTTCTTGGTCACGTTGGTATAAGATGGGTTTGATTTCTGAATTTTAATAAAATAAGGCAAATGAACAACTCTGTGACTGTCTAAACTCCTGTCTGCTGTGGCCTTGTCACCCCCTGCTTCCTCTCTTTGCTCCTTGCTATTCAGGGATGTTTCTCTTAATCCGACTCATTGCCCCACTCTTCTCTCAATTTTCTGCAATGTCATGGTCTTTGTCATCTTCCCTGGGGCTTTTAAAAGCATTCAACTGGCAGTTCCTCAGGTGCATATGTGTTTCTATTTTTATGGGATACTACCTCCCATATCCTGAACCACACGCCTGAGCTGTTTCTCCTAAAGGGCAATGAGAATAAAATGTGTCCATAAAGCCTGGGACTGAAGGCAGATCCTGAACCCCAAGTGAGGGTCTTCTTCTCTGGCTCAGATAAGAGGCTTTAATCTGCTCAACTTCTCAGTCCCCTTCCAGCTCCAAACCTTTATATGAACACCACAGATACCATGACTCCATTGTCTGAAGTCTACATCAATGGTCAATTTTGTTAATAAGATCACTAGTACCTGCCCATACCCTTATGAAACTAGGCTTTTCAGAAATGTGATGACGTTAGGGATAATTTGCATGTCTATGGGGCTGAAGAACCCTCTACAGACTGACTACACACAGCAGATTGGGTATTTTCACATTGCTTTGTGGCTGGGGTGACCTATTACTAGGTCACCTTCAGCCTACTGAGGCAGCAGGCCACATTTGGGGGCCAATATACCCACAGAACCAAGACATACATGAGCCCTCAAAACAGCAGCCTTATCTTCCACCATAACCATCTGCAAGAGCCCACAAAGGTACACATTTTACTTACGAAGCAGGAAGACACAAGAGAGAAAAATGGCAGGTTTTCACAAATATGATGTATTTTCTCTCATATGTAGTTTGGACAATGTTACAGAAATGCCAATAATTATGACTAAAAGAGTTGCTACTTAAAACTCAGTAAGTTTCTTTCTGATCTCTTTGTTCGCCTTGTCCCTTTCAGTAAGAGAGCCCAGTTGATGATATGGGAGCTAGAACTGAGTCCATTTGGGGGGAAGGAAATGGTACCACCTCCACCACTGTTTTCCATTCAAATCTCATCTTTTCTTCGCCTGCTTAGGGACCCTCTCATCTGTCACTCCTTCAAATGTATTCATTTGCAAGCAAATTCAGCTTCACTCTGGATAACAATGCAACCAAAAAGCTAATGACAATGCATCAGACTTGTATTTTTTTTTTTCAGGAAAAAAAAAATCAGATCTATTTACACCACACTGGAGGCCACCACCATTATATGTAAGAGCTCTACCACTTTGGATAGGATAAACATATGTTTGTATCATGAATGGAGCTAAAACAAAACAAAACAAAACAAAAAACTCACTACTGCATGAGTAATTTTTTAATCACTCACAAGGTTGTTTTGTTCAAATAAAAATTACCAAAGCCCTAGGTGAAGAGGTACCACTCCCAATATAGTATTATTGGGAATGGAAACAGCGTCCTTCCTTTGGAAATCTGCTCTGATCTACACACCAAAGTAGAAACTGACTTGTTTCTCCCTACACAACAGCATATATTACAAAGGGATTCTAAGCCTTGAACTTGGCTGCCAGGTTTTCTACCCACATTCTAGAATTAGCTTCCCCTTCTTTATGGTATTCCAAACACAGAGTCCAGGGTTGGCCCAAAGTGGAGACTCAACCAGTATCTGATGAGTGGATAAGTCAAAATATGCTTCCCAAAGTCGTACTCTGAAGAGCACCTGAGCTTCCAGGGTCTTTCAACCATGTTAGAAGGTCACCTTAGTTAATGGCTTTCTGGCCCTTTTCTATTCCAATGATTGTCCATGCATGCAGGCTGATTTATTCCAGTGAAACAAGCATGTGAAGTAAGAACCTAGACCTCTTGGTTCCTGAGGCTGAAGGGAGGAAATGCCGCAGCCCAGTGGGGTTGCCGCAAGGGAGGGTGCAGACCAGGACCACTGGGAACACACTGCCCAGACACGCATGCTGGCTCTGCTTCATACAAGCCCAGTGGCCTTCGGTAAGTTCTCTGGGTCTCAGTTCCCTCATTTAAAAAATGCGATTAATAACTGTACCTACAGGGGTGCCTGAGTGGCTCAGTCGATTAAGTGTCTGCCTTCAGCTCAGGCCATGACCCCAAGGTCCTGGGATCGAGCCCCACATCCAACTCTCTGCTCACTAGGGAGTCTGCTTCTCTCTCTCCCTCTGCCTCCCCACCCCTCCAACTGTGCTCTTTGTCAAATAAATAAATAAAATCTTTAAAAAATAACTACCTACAACATCATGAGAGAATAATGATTGAAAAAGTTCATATTGGGGGCGACTGTGTGGCTCAGTGGCTTAAGCCTCTGCCTTTGGCTCAGGTCATGATCTCAGGGTCCTGGGATCGAGCCCTGCATGGGGTTCCCTGCTCAGCTGGGAGCCTGCTTCCTCCTCTCTCTCTGCCTGCCTCTCTGCCTACTTCTGATCTCTGTCTGTCAAATAAATAAATACAATCTTTAAAAAAAAGTTCATATTGTTAAAGAGCTTGGGGGAATGACTGGTATACAGTAGGCATTAAATAAGTGTCCACTGAATTACTATCAGATCAGTGTGTTACAGATGCTCCATCTTAGCAATGCCTGAGAGGAGGCAATGGCCACTGGTGTCACTGGGCTGGGCATCTGGAAGAACTGGATGGGAAGCCATGGGGCAGCTTTATTCTAGCATTGTCATCAAATATGTCACACCAACTGGATACATGTTCAATTCTCCTGTCAATGCCTGGAGCACCAGAGCCCCAGTGCCCATCACTCACCCCCAGAGCTTGCATGCTGTCCGTTGCACAAAGACTGTTCATCCTGCTTTGCTAGAAACAGTGTTTCAAAAAGGCTAACAGGCTGTATTAGTTTTTACTGCTGCTGTGACAGGTTACCACAAACTTAGTGACTTAAACCAAATGTACTCTCTTACGATTCTGGGTGTACAGAGTCTAAGATCAAGGTGCCAGTCTGGCTGTTTTCCTTCTGGAGGCTCTAAGGGAAAAATCTGTGTCCTCATCTCTTCTAGGCTTTAAAGGCTTCTGCAATCCTTGGGTCACAGCCCCTCCTCCACCTTCAAAATCTCCCACTCCAATTTTTGCTTCCATTGTTCCATCTCTTTCTTTGAGTTTAGTCCTTCTACCTCTCTCATATAAAGAATGCATGTGACTACCTTGGGGGCCCCAGATAATCCAGGAATTTCTCAATATCAAGATCTTTAACTTAATCACAGTTGTAGGTTCCACGGATTAGGGAGTAGACATCTTTGGGAAGGCCATTACCACCAAGGTTTTAGAAGTTTGAGAGGAAAAAAAAAATTAAGGTGTGAGTAAAAATTGGAAAGCTGAGGTTTTGAGACAGGACTGATTCAGAGCTGAGTGGTCATAGAGAAAAAAGTACTTTTTCTGTGGATTTTATTGGTGGATCTGTGGGTGAAGGTCTACATCGGCACAAGGAGTGCAGTTTAACCCAAAGCCAATATGATGACTGACAGCCAGGGTCCAGGCTTCTCTAGAAATAGAGGACTTGAAAAATTAGAGGTAATGAAGAAGCCAGGGTCAAATAAACAAAAACCAGCAGTGACCTCAAGAGTCAGGTTCGATAGAGAAGCCAAATAATGAGAAGAAAGGAGAGATAAGGAGCACCCAGGAGACATTTGTGACTGTTTAGGCAATGTATATCTATGCATCTGTCATTAACTCAATCCTGAATGTATGGTTGCAGCCCCTTGAATATCTCCCCTTGCATGAAATAATGTAGTATCTTGAATGTATTTCATATGCTGCAAATGTGGCAGGCACACCATAGAAGGGAGGTCACAGATCCTCACTGCAGCAAATCTGGAGATTAATGGGAAGGAAATGGAAGCAGGAGCCTGCCACAGTGGAGCATGGTGGGTGGGAGAGCATATGTCAAAGAGCACTTTTGTTCACGAATAACTCATAAGAATTGGGGGAAAGACCTGGAAAGGGTACTAGATTGATTCAAATACAGAGTTCCTCCTCTAGGAACAAGAGGACTTTGAGCAGTTGATGCAATAGTCATAATGGAATTGCCTTCAATGAACCTGACATGGAAACCGACTTTGACTCTTGGGCTGAGCGACTGGAAAATCACATCTCCTCTCTGAGACCTGGTTTTGGGGTATGGCATGCAAGATGAGGCTAATCATAAAATTCTTGTTGGTTTTTTTTAATTATGAGGATAAAATGCCATCAATTTATAAAAGTCTCATCTTAGAGATCTATTGGGAGTGACAACTGCTCCTTTCTTATGTTTTGTGTTCATTTGGTCTTAGGGACACCTGACTCCCAGTGGTTTGGGGCTGTGGGTCTCCTGCCACCACAGTCTTCAAGGGCCTGACCCTCAGGAGATCTTCTTGCTTAAGTGGTAACCCATAGTCTCTGGGGTTTGGAACCAGGTTGGTGGAAGAGATGGATTACTTTTGAGGACGTTGGGTATAACAGTGAGCAGGGGAAAGGGTAGGGGTGTTTGTCCCCCAAAATCCACCTGGCAGCTGGAATAAACCTTAAACAGATGGACTTGGTCTGACTGGCCTCTAGGGGGAAGAAGAATGAACAAAGTGCTCCAAGTGGGGAAGCTTTAGTTGTCTCTTCTACACTCCATGAGATATTTTCATGGTTTCAGGAAGAAAGGAAAATCAACTAATTTGTGTGTTGTCTAAGTAAACAATGATGTCAGGTAGCATGTCCTTCCTTTTCCATGCCTTAACTAAATCTAACCACTGGCTTAGTATGGATATAATGGGGAGCCACCGTTCTTTTTTTAGGACAGCCACCAGGAGTGACAGCACAGTGTCTGGGAAGAACTGGAAGATCTTCCATGATTTTCTAGAACCTTACCCTTTCCTTCTTTTTCTTTTTCTCTTCTTCTTTTTCCTTTTCTTTTTCTCCTTTCCTCTCTTTCCATTACCTTTCTTCCCCTTCTCTTCCTTTCCTTTCCTTCCCTTTCCCCCCTCTTCTCCTCTTCTCTTTGAGTATAGTAAACACACAATGTTACATTAGTGTCAGGTGTACACCAGCGAGGTGACAAGTCTACACTGCAAGGGCAGCTACCATCTGTCATCATATATGCTATTACTGTAACACAGACTAGTTTCCCTATGCTGAACCTTTCATCCCTGTAACTTAATCATTCCATAACTGGAAGCCTGTATCTCTATCACTCGTCATCAGTGAAATGCAAATCAAAACCACAATGAGCTATCATCTCACACCTGTCAAAAGGGCTAAACTATTATTATTTTTTATTTTTTTAATATTTTATTTATTTATTTGACAAAGATCACAAGTAGGCAGAGAGGCAGGCAGAGAGAGAGAGGAGGAAACAGGTTCCCTGCTGAGCAGAGAGCCCGATGTGGGGCTCGATCCCAGGACCCTGGGATCGACCTGAGCTGAAGGCAGTGGCTTAACCCACTGAGCCACCCAGGCGCCCCCAGAAGGGCTAAACTAAAGAATGGAAGAAATACCAAGGGTTGGTGAGGATGTGGGGGAAAAAGGAGCCCTTGTGCACTGCTGGTGGGAACGCAAGCTGGTGCAGCCAATCTGGAAAACAGTATGGAGGTTCCTCAAAAAATTAAAAATATGACTACCATCTGATCCAGTAATTACACTACTGAGGATTTACCCAAAGAAATAGAACCTTACCACTTTCACGTAAGAACGATTGTGCCCTTCTCACCTGAGTCTCAAAGAGATATGAGCCCCCATACCAGGTGACTTTCCCACTTCCCTTGACTTGGGAAGAGTAGCAGGACCTTTCCAAAAAAAGAGTGAGTTTTAATGTGTTAATCACATGTGCCAGTCACTGTCTCATTTATAATCCTTTAAATTATACCCATGAATGACTTCAGATATGGAGAACAGTTATGTGTCCAGAGGGGTATCAAGCAATTATGATGGTTTTCACTGATTTCCCCATCCTTAGAAGGTCTGTTTCAAAGGTCTTTTCTGCAGAGAAGAATGTGCAAAATTTCAGGAGGTCAAAATCCTAAATCCTATTAAGATAGTTAAGATACTGAAAGATCATTTTGGCTCTAGTAAAGGAGACAGAAATTAGTCTTTTTTCCAAACTGAGGAGAAATCACAAGAGTATATATCAGAAACAGAATATTTGACATCACAAATCTCTGGATGAGAGCCTACAATGATTTTGCTTTAGATCACAGGATGAAGAGGGGGACATGTTTCATGAAAGTGTTTCGAAGACACACTTTCTTAAATATGACTTAGTCAGCTTTTGTGCGGGATGAAACCAGCAAAAAGCAATGGTGAACTAAAGGACGCCATCTAAGGTTTTTTTTTTTTTTTAAGATTTTATTTATTTATTTGACAGACAGAGATCACAAGTAGGCAGAGAGGCAGGTAGAGAGAGAGAAGGAAGGAAGCAGGCTCCCTGCTGAGCAGAGAGCCCGATGTGGGGCTGGATCCCAGGACCCTGAGATCATGACCTGAGCCAAAGGCAGAGGCTTTAACCCACTGAACCACCCAGGCTCCCCCATCATCTAAGTTTTAAAGGAAATAACCTATAGAGAAGAAACAAAATGTAGTGCCTTTTTCCAGCCTCAGGTGGATGGTACTGTTTAGATTAGATAGCTGTCCTATGCTGGTGAGAAGTTAACTAAACATAAGTGCCAAATATCTTACAGGAAACTTACAAAAGCAGTTGATGTAGGACAGGTGAGATTCAATATGGCTGCTTCTCTTGGAAGTGGTGCAGCTAATGGGGGTAGTTATGTAATCCAGCTCTGAAAGGGCCCACAAAGCATTCAAAGTTGGTAACAGAAATTGGAGAAAGACTTAGATTTTTATTTTATTTTAATAGTGACCTTAAGTGCTCTTATACTGGACACTTTTTTAATGTGTTCAGTACTTGTCTAATCCCTGTCAATTTCAGGGGTCTGTCTGCAGATTCCTGGTTGTACTACCCCAGAGTGATTGTATTGGGGCTCGTAGACAAGTAAGGATAAATGCAGTCATAAAGGTGGAGCTCCAAACTGATAGCATAGTGGTCTCATAGGCAGGTGAAGAGGAAGAGATTTCTCTCTTTCTCTTTCCCTATGTATGCACGAAGAAGGAGGAGGAGGAGGAGGAGGAGGAAACAGCCATGTGAGGACAAAGCAAGAAGATGGCTATGTGCAAACCAGGAAGAGGGCCCTTACCAGGAACGGAATTGGAGCACCTTGATCTTGGACTTCCAGCCTCTAGAAATAAGTATCTGCAGTTTAAGCCCCAGGCTACGGTATTTTGTTCTGGTGGTCTCAGCACACTAACACACCATAGCTCCCCAGACTTCAGTATGCACACAAATTGCCCAGGGATCTTGACAGAGTGCAAACTACTGAGCCCCACTCCAGGAGAATTTGCAGAACCCAGTGATGCTGTGGATCCCCAGACCCCACTTTACTCGATTATAAGTGGGAGCCATCAGCATTAAGTCTCAACCTGAGGAGGGGAAAGTTTATCCTGTGGGATATGCCTACCCCACAGGAACCTCCGTTCTCTAAGTTCTGTCTCTCCATTGACACCCCACCCCCAGGGAGCCGCTCATCTCCTGTGATGGTTGGCCAACTTGGCCCATATCAAACATTGCCCAGATTGACATTATTTCTGAGTGTACAATGAGGCCGTTTCCAAATGAGATTAGTATTTGAATCAGTGGACTCAGGAAACTAGATTCCCCCCCATAATGTGGGAGCCATCATCCTATCCAGTGAGGGCCTAAGGAGAACAAAAATGTGGATAAAGGAGGAATCTGCCCCTCAGACTGGAATTGGTTTTCTGGCAGATGTCAGATAGTGGGAGTTCTCAGCCTCCATTACATGAGCCAGCATTGCATTATCTGTCTGTCTGTCTCTCTGTCTATAGATACCCTATGAGATACAGATATACTACATATCTAATCTGCATCGGTATCTCTATTTCCTATTGGATCAGTTTCTTGGGAACTCAGACTCCCTATGCAGGTGATCACCTTTCTAGTGATTGCTATGTTTTGAAGGTTCCAGGTGACCCATGACTGCTCCCTCTTTGTGAAAATGAAGAGGCCATGGGGTGCTCAGAGTTGCCCCATGCTGGACCTAGAGCTGCTCTCCATGGGTGCTATCTGCTCCCCTTTCTCCTTTCTTGTCTGGTCGTTGTCATTCCCGTTGACCTCCCCTCCTGACACTCTTATCCTGCCCTGCCCTCCCTATTTCCACTTTACCTGTGGGGAGCAGACCTGCGTTAGATTACTGCAACAGCCTCCGTACTGGCTTTCCCTCCACTTCTATTCCACTCACTCCAAATCTTCCAAACCATCTTGCATACAGACAGCTGTTAAGTACTTTTCCATCAGAACTTCTCTGAGACCTTCTCTGTTTTCACTAGTATTCAGCCTCTTCCAAAGGTTGACAGTAGAATATGTGTGCTCCTTTCCCAGCTAAAATAGTTTATTTTCTAGACTCTAGGTTTTTGTTCTGGCAATTCCCAATGTCAGAAACACCTTCCCCATCTTTCTCCTTATCTCTGTTTATTGGAACTGCACAGTTTAGATGCTCTGAAGCCATCTCCTCTATGACACATTCACCGATGTCCCTATGAAAAAGGTTCGACTTCCTCCCCTAAACTCCCATAGCAAATTGCCTACATGATAGACATGACATCTGGGACACATGCCATGGCTTCCCTCCTCACAGAGTATGTGTAGTTCCCCCAATAAACGTGAAGTCTTTGGGTGCAGAGATCCTGATAACTGCAGCAACGATTAGCAGGACCTCCTGCACACAGGAAATGACTCTTTGTTAGAGGAACTCTTGGAGTTATGGATGGAGGGTTGGGAGGACAGAGGGAGGAATGGAGGGATAGATGGATGGACAGATGATCAAAACACTCAAGCACTCAAGTAAAAACAACCATATTTTAGGCTGTGCAGGGGTCATGTATGCTCTTCACCAGAGGCCTCAGGTCTTCTACCTACTGAACATAAGCTCTCTATCCTCCCTGGTATCAGCCTCTGGGTCTCTCTTATTCCCTGCTCATTTCCATCTCCTGGTCAACCCTTCTAACCATAACCACATCCATCTTTCCCCCACCTCTGACCTTGGTGATGACCCTTCCTTACCATTGTTGTTTGGTAACCTGACAGCATGCCCGTGTCTCAGGCTTTCCATCTTATTTTCTGTTTACATCTAGTCACTTCTAGCCCTGTGGCTCACATCTGGGCTCCCTGGGGGCCCAAACTCTGGGATCACCCCCAATTTCAATGTGCTGCATACAGCTAATGTTCTTGAATGTTCATGACTACTCTGAAACACTGCAGCTTGAGAGGAAAGGTCTTCCTGCAAGAGTCTTGTTACATTTTACAGTTTAGAATTAGAGCAAATGAATAAATCATAGAGAAAGAGAAAAATGTAACAAAGTGCTTTTTTTTTCCCCAGAAATAAAAATAAATCTTAGGGGGAGGAGATTTTGATGAGTAGTAGACACTGGGTTTTTTGGATCATTTTGCTCTGGTAAAGAGATCTGGGACTGTTTTTTTTAAGATTTTATTCGTTTATTTGACAGAGAGAGACAGTGAGAGTGGGAACACAAGCAGGGGGAGTGGGAGAGGGAGAAGCAGGATTCCCACAGAGCAGGGAGCCCGATGTGGGGCTCAGTTCCAGGACCCCAGGATCATGACCTAAGTCAAAGGCAGACACTTGATGACTGAGCCATTCAGGCACCCCTATTTTTTTTCTTTTTTAACTAGTGAAAGGTAGTGAAGAAAGAAAGAAATGAACATTTTTAAAAAGGCTAGTTTCATATCTACTACCTAACAATGTGTGATATAATTTGCAGGGCTCAGTGCAAAATGAAAATTACTAATAATTTACTAAATTTACAAAAATTACTAATAATTTCTAAACAGTATTTTTGATGGTTGGGTACTATTCCATCATATATATCTCACATCTTTTTCATCCATTCATCTGTCAATGGACATGTGGGTTCTTTCTGTATTTTGTTTATTGTGGACTTGCCATTAGCAACAACGTGGTTGCGACTAGGGGTTGTTATGCTAAGCAAAATATAGTCATCCAGAGAAGGACACATATCATGTGATTTCGTTCATGTGGAATTTAAGAAACAAAACAGATGAACGAAGGGGAAGGGAAGCAAAAATAAAACAAGATTAAATCAGAGAGGGACACAAGCAATGAGAGACTTTTTTTTTTTTTTTAACCATTGGATGAATATTTTATCTTCCCCATCTTTGTAGTGCATTCTTGAATTGATATGAGAAATAATATTATATCTCTATATATGCCCACAAAAGTAAAGTGTTATCCCTCCAATTCTTCCAAAGTTTTAATTATGAGTGTAATTATGTTGACCTAATGTGCTAAATATTGTGATATTTCATTTTCAATTATTTAGTTCTTTTGGCAGACTAGGGACCACGATACAGATATGCTACAGTACCCAAAGATACAGATGTATTGAAAGGAAGGGCCATATGTACCCCAGTGTTCATAGCAGCATTGTCCACAGTCGCCAAACTGTGGAAGGAGCTGAGATGGCCTTCAAGAGACTCTTAACCATAGGAAACAAACTGAGGGTTGCTGGAAGGGAGATGGATGGGAGGATGGGGTGACTGGGTGAGGTGCATTAAGGAGGGCATGTGATGGAATGAGCATGTGATTGTATAAGACTGAAGAATCACTGACCTCTACCTCTGAAACTAATAACATACTATGTTAACTAAAGTGAGGAAAAAAAATAAAATAAAAAAGATAAAAGCCTTAGACCTATAGCCACATGAGGCTAGTAGGCAATTGAAATACAGCTAGTCCAAATGAAGATGTGCCATATATATAAAACACACATCAAATTTTGAAGAATTAGGACCCCCACAAATTAAAATAGTTCTGAAATAATGTTATTTCTGATTGCATATTGAAAGGATGGTATTTAGGATAAATTGAGTTAAATGATACAGATTACTAAAATTAACTCTATTTGCTTTTTTAATGTTGCTACCAGAAATGTTTAAATTACACATGTGACTCACATGGTGTTTGTGCTGGACAGCACTGCTGTAGAACACGAATGACGTCACGGATCATCACACCCCTCTGGCTGCTGATAAGAAATCAATCCTGATGAAGTTGCTGTTGGATTATCAGGTTCTTGCAGGCAAAAGCATTCCTGACATACACAAGAACCTTAAAGTGGCATTTCAGGATGGCTGGGACTGTAAGAAGTCCTTTAAACTTTGGGGAGCCACGAATGGAGATCTCTCAGTTGAGTGCAAGCTGAGGGGGACCAGGAGCTCCTGACAGCCTCACTGGGCCGCAATCACAGAGAAGAAGAGAGGAACATCTCCATAGGAGAAGAGCCTACTGACCCCCTGGATCTCCGTGGCTCCCAGATTGCCATGCACCAGTATCCAAAAGCTTCCCAGAGCCCAAACAGTGCTCAGAAGGAAGCTGAGTGAGGAAAGGAACTGCCCGGACAATGAGATCATCCTCCAGCCCAGACAAGAAATCACCGCAATGAGAGATAGGACACAGACTCGCTGCCCTCAGGGAGTGCTAAGGATAAGACCACATCTCCAAAGAGTAGGAACAAGTTGGAATCAAGCCAGAGCCTTAAGGCTGACACGTGGGCAGGGGGACATCAGTGCAGAATGTCATGCACAAGATGAATAGCGGGGACCCCCTTTGCCCTGCCGCCAAAGTGGCGTTTACACAAGCTTCTGGCAAATCCATGAAACAAGGAGGCCATTACACTGATGTGCCTACAGGAGTAAACCGGAACCTGAGCCTGGACATGGCCCAAGGTTACAAAATCAAAATGCTAAGGACAATCAAACACAGATAGCCATCTAGGCATTAAGCTGTAGACAGTCCAATACCTTCCTTTCTTTGCTTCTGCACCTTCTCTGTATGTGTTTCCCCTGATTCCTGTCCACAGAGTGCTCCTAACCACTTCTGGTTTGCCACTGCCCCCACTGGAATCAATTTTTGCTCAAATAAACTCTTAATTAAAAAAATAAACTAAATAAAAAAATTCCAAACAGAGTAGAGCTTTGACTCAAGCATGAGACCTTTCTGGGCACTGAGCCCTTCCCTTGCAAAGTCAGCCCCTCCTGCAACACAGAAGCCTTGTAAGACTGTAGGACCCATGTCGCTCTCACCCATTTTGTTCCTGCATCATCATCCGTGAACACAGGGAGGGACTGGGGCAGCTGTTAGACCAGCCTCTTTGGAGGAGAAAGGGATGATGCAAACAAGTGAGGAACGCCCTGTCCAGCAGCCACCAGTTCTTGTCCTCCCACTCATGCCCTGCGGTGACCCAGAAAAGGCCTCCTGTGACAACGGTCAACACAGGCAGCAAAGGGAAAGACATCTCAGGGGTCTACCCTGCAGTTCCCAGCTGGGATGTTGACCCCTGAATGCACAGCTAAAGGGAAAAGGAAATAAATGCTCCTCTGTGCCCAAATGGAGTCTTCTTTTGATATTGAGGCAGCATGTGGAGGAGGCCATTTCTCAGCTGGTATGCTGCCATCTGGGCATGGACCGCTCTCACCGGGGTCTAATATCCCACCTCTTTTAACACCTGGGCTGCAGCACACTGCTGTTACAATACACTGCCAAGTCAGTTTCTTAAGCCCCCAGGCCTGTTTTGCCTCTCATGCTTCATGATGCAGAGCCAAGAGGGCTCCGAGATAGACTGCAAAGGAGTGGGGGCTGCAGGAAAGCTGCTGGAGGTGTGCTCTGTCAAATCTCGATAAGCAGGAGCATGGGCTACAAAGGAGCAGCCCCAGGAGGTGGGAGCCTTGCTCAGAATCAGGTGCCAGAGGTGGGAAGTGCCAGGCGGAAACGCCCCAGTCGCCAGACATGCCTAGCTTTTCTCCAGCAGCCAGCAGTGGGGTGGACGGAGACAGTGTCTTAAAAAGCAAGCAAGCTCAGTGCCATGATGCCTGGCATGCAGAAGTGCTTGCATTTCTGTCCTGGAAATTATTTCACAAAACAGAGCTCTTTCTGCTGTTTGCCAGCTCCACCCCACAAGAGTCTAGCCCACAGCAAGGAAACCAAGAAAGAGGAAGAGGGATGCTCCTCCTTTCTACTGGCTCCCTGGAACCCACACCCTTCCTCCCTGCTGCAAAAGACGCTATGCTGTCCTAACAATGGCCAGGCTGTGTGGAACAACTGAGAGCAAATCAGCAGTGGGTTGCTCCACCGACTTTCCGTGCGATTTATTGGCACCTGTGTCGTGTGGCTGCTACTGCCTGTCCGGCTAATGACACATGATGGGTGATTAAAGTGCACATCCTTAAATCAAAGCTGTGCCGATGGTCAGAGATGGCAGCAAACAGCCCTGGGAGCTTGCTTACCCCTCTGAGCAGGAGGACCTCATTAAGAAAACAAAAAACAAGACAAACAAAAAAAAAGGGACTGCCATCCTAACAAGAGCAAGTTCTGCTCCTGGGAACCTTCTCCTCTTTGCAGATTTTCCTGAGCTCCTCCCCAGCACCTGTGAGAAAGGGGGAGCTGGGGGCGGGCCCAATCAGCCACAGCCTGCTGGGCATTCACCTGGTTTGGTGGACCCCCATCTTCACCTCTCCTGCAGGGAGACCCCAGGGGACAAGGTACACAGGACAGGAGCAGGCAGGGAGATTTCCCAGAGGAAATACAGCTGCCTCACCCTGTTTCCCTCCCTTTGGGGTTCATGCTTGAACAAGTGGTGTTCATCATTTCCCCTTTCCCTTCATCCCAGGGCTCCTTGACTGAGGATGTCATATTCTGTAGGGCTCTCTGAGCTGGTAAGTTCACCTCTGGCATGCTACAGGCTCAGCACCTTGCAGCGTTCTAAATCTGGACAGACCCCGGAGGCTTTCAGCTGCCATGCTGCTGCGGCCAGGGGCAGGAATGCGGGACCCAGGCAGAAGGACGGGTGTGGCTCTGTGAAGAACAGTCCCCGAGTTCCAGCGAGATCTAGGTTCCTGTTCCTTTCAGTCTCATCAAGAAGCATGTCCAGGGGCCTATGTGAGTATGAGCAAGAATTCCTGACCACTTCCCAAATACCCAGCAAGGACAGGGATGGCCAAAAACGGAGGTCCCAGCAGAACAGGACTCTGCCATGGGTGATGCTTCATACTCAGGACTGAAGGTCAATGAGAGCCAAGACAAAGGGAAAGCAGTAACAGCAAGACAGCAGTAACAGTAAGACAGTCAAGAGAAGAATTAGAAGAACAGGCAGACATTGAGAGTCCCAGGCACACCAGGATGGTTGATTGCCCTGTATGTTACCTTGAGCCCATCTTTGACCTTGATGAACCCAGTCTCATCTGAAATATGACAAATGCGGTGATGCAAATTAGCATACAAGTGTACTGAAAGTGTCTGGTATATTCCCTAAAACAATGTAGGATTCAGCAACAGTATTATAAAAATAGTATTCACGATATTTCAATTAGAATAAGATGCCTCTAAAAGTAGTGAGCTCTCTGTCAACAGATGCATACAAGCTGTGCCCAGAGGAGACCCTTCCTGGGTGGCTGAAGGGGGTTGAAACCTTGTGCAGGACCAGGGGACCCAC
Organism: Enhydra lutris kenyoni; assembly: GCF_002288905.1. Taxonomy (NCBI): domain Eukaryota; kingdom Metazoa; phylum Chordata; class Mammalia; order Carnivora; family Mustelidae; genus Enhydra; species Enhydra lutris. Next base: position 10,692,864 of record NW_019154127.1, read on the forward strand.
TGAGGTCCTGTCTTTCTGGGGAGTCCAGGACTTCTAGGAGGGAGGGTCTGCGTGCTGTGAACAAGGATATGTATGCACATTCTTAAAGTTTCGAAGAGGTTGTCTGAAGGCAACTGTTGCTCTGAAGTGTGGGATGAGCCAGGTTTCCAGGCACAGCCTGGATGCTGGGATTTAAGTCTGGGGAGCCCAGACTTGACGTGGACATGACCTCATGGGAAAACACTGTGCAGCCAGGAAGGTGGACAGCCAGCCCCCGCGATGCTGCACGATGGAGAGGGGAGGTACACTGCTCTAGGTTGTCTGCCATGGTGAGTGAGCCCAGGGATGGCCCTGGCTGATGGGCAAGAGATTCCTCCCCTTCTGGAGGCTGCATCAAGGGGCTGTCCTCTGGGAGACAGACTGCACTGGGGCAGGACCCTTGGGGTGAGAGGCCCCCACTATGACCTGGATCTCAGGCTTGGGTAGAAAGGTTTTGAATAAAGGCACTGGCCTCCTTGTTGTCTTTTAAGCCCCAGCACACTATCGCCTTGTGCAGTTTTTGAAGAGGTTCTGCTCACAGTGACCTTGACTTTACAACCTTTGAATTTAAATCCAAGAGTGCTCCTGTCCTTGGCTGGGTCCTGCAGTTCCAAAGCTTGGGTGGGTTAGAATCCCCCCTCTAGAAGGCTGGGGATTCATGGACTCTGTGGTGAGCTTAATCCAGGCAGCATCTTGAAATGTCTACAGTATATTCCTACAAGGGTAAGGCAATTTTAAGGAAAAATCAGGGGCATGGGTCAGGAGCATGGATAAAGGGGGACAACGGCTGTTGCATTTGAAGATGTCAGGAGGATGGGGGAACCTAGGCCAAGGTAGGAAAAGGTGCTATATGGTGAGCTGGGAATGAAAATTTTAGGTTAGCTTGATGCATATTTTGTAGCTGGTTTCAAATTGCTTTACCATCCCAGGTTCACAGTGGACATGCATGATGGAGGGCCAGCTAATCCAGTGCAAACCGAGGTTATTTGACATTTCCTCTGTATGGATCAACCCAGAATTTCTGAATCCCCAGACAGCCTCACTGTGGCCTCCTTTTATCTCAGTGGCTGATCAGCGAAAGAGCAACACCCACATTGAGACCCTGTTGCAACGCCAGGGCCAGCTAGGTGATGGCTGCTGTGCTGTGCTGGGAGTGGCCAATGTGCCCAGCCTCACTGCTGATGAGAGCATTCGAAAGAGTCCTGACAGGCCATGTCCACAGAGGCTGCCAGAAGTAATTAGGTGCAGCTTCAATGAAAGGCTCCATCCTCCACACATCTAAGATGAATGGCGGAAGAGTGAGGGTATGGCTGTGAGCGCTGTTACCTGCCCCAGCCTCTCCAAGACCTTCTCCTTCCTGGTGCCCTTCCCTGCCCATAATGCCCATTCCGGCGATGCTGAGGCCACCGAGCACCTTGCTTTTCCTCTTGTGATGCCTTGAAAGGCAGTGCAGGCCTTTCTGCCCATTTCTGGGCACCCATATCCTGTGGGTTATGGGAGTGGAATGTGCGCAGGATGCCAGGGTGTTGATGCATCTTGGAAATGGTAAGAAGGTAGAGCTGGCTGCAGGGCCAAGTGGACACAGGACCAGCCTGTGATGGAGGCCCCCACATATCAGAAGAATACTGAATGAGAGAACAATGTTGGCAGTATGTAGATGGAACTGGGTAGGTTATTCAAGAGTGAACTGTTCTTTCCTCTGCCTTTTCTTGGGAGCCGGCAGCCCCTAGGAAACATGGGCAGATTCTGTGGCAGATCCCAGTGACCCTGCCTCTGGGGCTCATACCTCCATGGGATCCCTCCCTCTTGAGGGTGGGCAGGACCTGCGAGTCTAACCAACAGAGCATGGCGAATGTCATGGGACGTTGCTTCTGTGCGTAGGCTACATTTCCGTCTTGTGACTCTCTTGCATGTTTTGGTAAAGCAGCAGCCACAGTGGAGACATCTTCATTGCAAGGAATGGAGAGCAGGCTCTGGCTCTCGGCCATAAAGGAATTCAGGTCCTTAGTCCAAGTGCTGAGGAGCAATGGATCCTGACACCAGCTACATGAACTTGGAAGCAGGGCCTTCCCTAGGTGAGCCTTCGGATGAGACCTCAGTTGTGTCTCACACCTTGACTGTGGCTTTGACAGACACTTAAGAAGGCTCAGATTAGCTGTGGTTGGCTGCCTGACCATGGACATGGGGGAATGATAAATATGCACTGCTTCAAATTGCTGAGTCTGGGATAATTTGTTACAAAGCCACAGAAATGAATATATACTTCCATGCAGTTAAGGTATGCATGGCAGGTCTATGCTTTGGTAAGGCACAAAAGCTGTCAGGAATCTACTTATGTTTAGGACTGCCTGTGTAAGTCTGTGGAATTCTTGGCTCAAGTTAAGAAAGTCACTTGCCCATAGATATGAACAGCCTCAGCTCATATCAGTTTTATCAGCAACAAATGAGAGGCTATTTTTTGACTCCTTTGTTTCTTTAACATTTTTTCAGAGCTGGAGCAGGACAGAGAAATACTGCTATGGGGTCTCCTTTAAAACACCCTATTTGAATGCTGGGATCAGGGAAGATTTTTCTTTCACTTATCACTCCATTTTAAAAAGATCTGGGAACAAGCACAATTAATATAATAAGAAAAAGTATTTTTACTTAAAAGGGCAAGCTAAGTGGCCGAGAACATACCAGTGGGTGCTGAGAAGAACTTATACTCTTATCCCAGATTTCATTTCTTTGACTCAAAGTTGAGGATCAAGGTGTCCTGTCCTTCAATTTTCAAAAGAATATCAGAACCAGTTTCCCACTATTTTGATACTTACAACCATTATGCCAGGCCCCTTTCCTTCCTAGTGCAGAAAACAAAATTGGGAAATATCAAGAAGGAAGACGAAATTGCCCCCAAGTTATGAGAGAGTGTTAAGACTTGTGTCATTTGCCGTCCACCCAAATCCAAGCAAAGGAGGCTACTAGAGAAACTTCTAGAACTTGGGAGTGCCAAACCAATAGGAGAATGAAATTCATACTCCCCCGTTGCTACTTTCTGCCATACCTGAGTTTATGCTAATGACTGATGGCTCTCAGGTAGCCTGAAGTAGGGGCTGGCCATGCCACGAGGACAGAACGTGTGATTAGAGGGTTGGAACTTTCAGTCCCACCCCCTGATCTCTGTGGAAAGAAGGGGACTAGAGTTTGAGATCCATCATGATCTAATCAGTCATGCCTCAGCAATGAAATTTCTAGAACAACCCTGAACAGCAAGGCTTGGAGAACTTCCTGGTTTTGAAAATATCTGTGTCCTGGAGTGGCAATACACCTCAAATCTACAGGCACAGAAACTCCTGTACTCAGGGCTACCCCTGATCTTGCCTATGTACCCATTCACCTGGCAGTTAATTCCCATCCTTTTCAATAAAACATTAATTTTTAAACATAGTGCTTTCATGAGTTCTGTGAGTCATTCCAGAGAACTCCTGAAACTGAGTGGGTTGATCATGGGAAACTCTTAATTCGTAGCTGGCCACACAGAAATAGGTGGCCTGGGGACCCCACTTAGTGCTGGATTCTGAAGTTAGGAGAGTCCCTCAGGACTGGGATGAGACACCAACTAGGTAATTAGCATTTGAATTGAATTGAATTACAGGACACCCAGTTGGTGTCAGAGAAAGGAGTTGGAAGGTAGACTACAGGCTTTGATGGTTCAGGTATTAGAGAAATCACCATAGCTAAGATTACAAAGCGTCCTTTGTCCCTCACTCTCCCCTCTTATAGTCCGCCAAACAGAAGACCCAGCCCTCCAACTAGGGGCAGGGCAGAATGCAATGGTTTACGCCTGACTGACCATTACCGCATGAAGGAGTTAGTAGAGAGCTCTGGGACCTATCCGAGAAGTTGTCAGAGGACCTTCAACAGAACCAGCTAAAGACTGTGATGGGAGAAAAGTGAAAACTGGTTCACTCTACTTCTCCCACGTGCCCCCATCAAGACCAGACTTTTCAGTGTGCTCATGACTATAATATGCACAGCCAGCAATATTAAATGCTTTTAATTATTATAATCATAAGATTTTCTAACTACCTAGGGCAACATCAGACCTGCCTCCAAAGGATTTGAAGTGCACTGAAACTTAACACAAGGACCAAGGCGACTGGCATAAGTCCCAGAAGTCCAGCCCCAGCACCAGACAACTCCTGACGACCCGTTCAGCTTCAGGGTGCTGTGCAGCACTAGCCGGGGCCCTGCGTACAGCCACACCCCAACTTCTCCATCTGTCCCTGCTCTTTCCTGCCCCTCCAAGATGGCTGCTAATTGGTGTTGATCCCAAGACTCTCCCACCAGCTTTCTGCCCCCAAATTCTCATGTCAGAGTCTGTCGCCCCTGGAAGCCACCCTATGACACACTCTGTGTTTTTTCATTTTCCATTGGGAAACCAGCTTCCTCAAAGTCTCCTCGCTTATGAAGCACATGCCAAGTGCAGAGCACCGCCGGTCCAGTTAGTGCCTCCTCGCGCCACTATCCTTGCTTCCAACTACACGTGTTTGCCTCTGACTGTATTACCAGGGCCAGCCTGTTACCCGCACGAGGGTGAGGGCCCCCAGGTTATTCACCATCACATCTGTAGGGCCCTGCTCAGAATGGAGTATAGAGCGCATTTTCAAGGAATGCACATGTCAACAAAAGATGTTAAACCACGTTAAGCAGATGATTTCAGTAGATTTCATTTTTTGGCCCATATTCCCTTCTACCCACCCATTCATTCAATCACTGAGCACCTACTGTGTACAACGTGCTGTGCTGGGTATTATGGGTCAGGTGGCAACTGACTCATAATAATAAAATAAAAATGACCCAGGTGGAAAGTGACCCACTTAGCACTCTCTCATAATAAGTGGCTTCTGCTCCATTTATACTGTGTGATTTCAGAAGCAAGCTACTACTCTGCACCTTGCTGTTTTGGTCTACAATGGTGTTATGACGCATCTGTCATGAGCATATGGCTCTTTGCTCCAGTGGATCTGTCAGGGCTGTGAGGACATTCATAGTCCAGATCACAGCAAAGGCAACAGGCCCAAAAATGGTGCCCCGAAGATGTCCACACCCTAAACTCTGGAGAATGTATGTTACATTTCAAGGCCAAAGATACTTTGCAGGTGTAATGAAGGTTGCTAATCAGCTGACCATAAAATAGAGAGAAAACTCAGAATTATCTGGGTGGTTTCAATGTAATCACATGGGTCCTGGGACCCTGGTCCATAAAAGTGGAAGAGGAGTCAGTTAATTAGATGTAGCTGCAGAAGAGGTAGGAAGAATGAGGTAGAAGGAGAGTCAGAGGGCTTTGAAGTATGAGAAGGACTCAACCCGCACTTGCTAGTTCTGAGATGCAAGTGATTCTATGCATGGAACAAGAAGAGGCTCCTAGGGGCCAAGGGTGACACCAGGTGACAGCCATCATGGAAACAAGGGCATCAGTCCCACAGGCACATAGAGTGGAAATCTGCCAAGAGCCTCAATGAGCAGGTAAGCAGCTTTTGCCCCAGAGCCTCCAGGAAGCAGTGCACCCTGACACCTTCATTTTGGCTCTGGGAGATAGAATGCAGAGACAACAGCTGAGCCCACCAGATTTCTAAACCTGCAAACCCTGAGATAATCAATGGGTATTTTTTTTTTTCTTTTGAGTTAAGTTTTTGGTAATTTGTCATAGCGGCCAAAGAGAACAAAGACAGTAGGCATTCAATAGATATTTCTGACTTGAGCTTTTAAACCTGGATATTCCCAAATTAAAAGGCAGCAGACTCTGAGTATTTATAGAGAGAACATTCTCAGTTCCAACTCTTAGTAAACAATGTGGAATTCCCATGGAGTGTTAAAATGCATGATTTTGTGGAGGGAGATGTTTAGGTTATGAGTGCTGAAAGGCATGTGTGTGGAAATATAATTCTTCCTGAGCAGCCAGACTCCCTGCTCCAAAATCTGTATCAGTCAGGGTCCTCCAGAGAAACAGAACCAATGGGATAGATACATGGATAGATAGATTGAGGTTAGGAATGGGCTCATGCAGTCATGGGGACTAGAATCTGCAGGGCAGTCTGGAGGCCCAGGGGAGAGTCAATGTTGTGGCTCAAGTCTAAAGGCAGCCTAGAGGTAGAATTCCTTCTTCCTGCAGAAAACTATTTTCCTCTAAAGGTTTTCAATGGATTGGGTAAGCCTATTCACACTATAGAAGGAAATCTGCTTTACTCAAAGACTATGAATTTCAATGACAATCACATTTAAGAAATACCTTCACAGCCACATCTCTACTCATGTTTGACTGCACAATGGGGCACCATGGCCCAGCCAAACAGACGTGTAGCATTAATCATCAAAGTCTACCCCTTGTCAATGGCACCCACACATTTCCTTAAACCATACTTCATCTGCAAATAAAGGTGATAGCAAGGTCATACTTTCATCTAACATGATGCAACTATCCTGTATGAGAGCAAAACCACTAATCCCTTCCCTCAAAGAGGATGCAAAGACAAGTCAGGAAGCATTAATTTTCTTAATGGTCATGCATGTCCCTAACATGGCCAAGGCAAGTCATTACTGACAGCATGGTGTGAAGACAGTGGCGACAAGCAGGGTACTGTGCACTCGCCAATGCAGTTTAAGGACAGGGGATGCCCCCTTCTCCTCGTTTTCTTCACAGGGGATGCACCCTCCCCTTGGTGCTGATCACTTTTTACCTAAACGTGCCTTTCTCTCCTCTCTACCATCCAGAACAAATGGCTACAGACTCAGAACCCGAGGGACATTCTGATTTGACCTGTTTCCATTTCCCAGCAAGGTCTCATTCAGTATAAAATCTATAATGAGCCACAGAAGATGGGGCATTTGTGTTGCATCTCTGGGGGAAAATATTGTTCTCTAGTAGAACTCAACAGTATGCAAAATGTGCAGAAGGGACATATATTCTGAAACTTCCCCCTCAGGGTCTTCTGTGGTCTGGCCGCAGCTCTCCTGCTCCCTCTGTCCTGCATGTTTCACACTGGAAGCAGTGGTAAGAACCTATGACCCAGGGCCCAGAATAGGCTATTCTCAAAGGACGTGAACCCATGAAATTGTTTCCATGCTGAATGTCCAATAAGAGATAAGCCAATCCACACAGTGAAACCTGATGCACCATTAGAAAGAATAAACAGGAACTATGTGTATCTATCTAGAAAGACAATTAGGATAGGTTATCAACTAAAAACAAAAATAAATCAACCAAAATATGTTGTGTACTTTCATTTTTTTTTAAAGGAGAAGCTGACAGATACAGATACACCCACTACGAGAAATAACAGAAGAGGCTGTCCCATTAACCTGTACTGCAGTGCCACATCCTTGTCGCTCTGTAAGGACTTTGTCACCTCTTCCTTGAACTCTGCTCTTTCTCCCAGCAGCATCACTGAAGGAACACACCATGTTTTTCTTCTGCCTCAGGGCCTTTGCACCGGCTATGCCTTCTTCCTGGAATGCATACAACTTCTTCCCTATTCAGTTAAGAGTCCATGTTGAGCAAATACAGAAGCTAAGTAATAAGTAGAAAACAAGATTCGGACTTCCCAGTAAAGACCAGATCTGACCAGACCAGTGATGAGAATCAGGTCATGACAACAGGAAGTCGTGCCTCTGGCCCCTAAGCTAAGTGTTCTCTCCATTTCCTAAGAGAAAAGACTAAAATTAGAATCCAATGCATTACATATATCTTATCATTCTCTTTAGAGAGAACAAGAGTATTGAGACAGCTGTTGCTGACCAATGTGTCTGCCGCGTGTATAAAATCATGTACGGTCCTTTGGTATATATTATACAACACTGACAATTACAGTTTTGCTCTGGGGCCCAGAATGAGCTAAAAAATCAGAGGAGGTTCTTTTTGGCCTATGTGTATATAGGCTGTCCTCCTCCATAATGGGCCTTAGAGTCAGCAGATAAGTGGGCAGGTGCACATGGGACTACCTAGCTTGAGGTGCTAGAATCAAATGTTGAAGCATGTGGGGATTTAAATATATTTAAATAGGTGGGGAAATAGTATATTTGAAGGCCAACGGCCAACCTGGCTCCTTGTTTCAGCTGTAGTGGAACTGCAAAGAGCAGATGGCTGGTCACTGCCCTGGTGGCCATAGGCATCCCGCCACGACCTACCACTGCATCACAAATGTTCATCAGCAAGCCTTCTCTGGGGTTGTTGCCTTTGGATGTGTCCTAACATGAGTAGTTCAGATTGTCCCTGCAGAGGGTCAAACCTGGAGTCCCCAAGAGAAAAGTGAGCATCGCAGCCCTGACATCATATTCTACATAGAATAAATTATCCGAGGGAAATCTCTAAGCCTCACCATCTACAAGTTTATGTCTGTGCACCTGTTCACAAGGTCCATGGAAGGTCAGATGATTTCTGAGCTCACTGCAGCTGAGCTTGTAAAAACAACAAACAAAACAAACAACAACAACAACAACAGCAAAACTGGCCTGTACCCTTAGGGACATTCTGGAGCTGACTATCTTTAGGTGTGACTAAACAAAATTATCCAATATCTTCTGCATCCTTTTTGAGATGAATTGGATTAAAACCATTGAGGTGGGAGCAATGATTCAGAGAAATGAGGAAGAAAAAGTAGCCCCTGACGTCCAGGGGTTGTCTGGGCGCTCCCAGGTGGGCCTCCATGTTCTCTTGCTGAGAGTAAACGATTTCACACAATGCCGGCACCGGACCAGACCTCTCTGTGGCTGAGACGGATCAAGATAAAACACACCCGCCCCATCATGTCTGAACACAGGCAAGAGCATGAACGTTGCCCAAATAAACCACAGCATGACTAAATATCCACTATTCTGACTACTGTGAGTGGCTGCCGCATCTTTCTAAGCTTTGGCCTGGGCCCACCCCTCCCCGAGTATAGAAAAGCTTCATGAGAATGCCGGATCCAGGAATTGCCCCCTTTCTGGATAACATCCAATCTAGTGCCAAGCTCTGCTTCCCTGGTCCTTTGCCCAAATCACCTCACACAGACCCAGCCACATAATGTATCTTTTCCAGCACCACCTTATGGAGACCCCCCACTGGCACCCCATGGTGTGCTTTCTCCCTTATGTCGACAATACACCCAACATGTCCCACTACCAGCGTGGCTGATTCAGTCTGGCTTCAGGGCATCGGCAGAAAGGAGGTGGGAGGGAAGAGGTCTGGGATCCAGCTCGGACGCTTGAGTGACTCCCTGGCACATGGCAGGAACTCAGCAAATGTTAAGTGAATGAGAGACCTAAGCAATGGCTTTTACTATACAGGTAACAAGGGAAGCCAAAATAGAGATACAGAATAGCATAAAGACTTCAAAATTCTGTTTGGGAAAAATAATAAAATATGTCTGGGTCCCAAATGGAAAAAAAATAAATGTGCGTCTCCAGTAAGGGACCTATACCTAGAGAGAAAGGAGGGCAGTCCCAAGTTTCTGCTTGTGAGGCCTCAATATTTTACAGATGTGGGTTCCTCACCCCATGGAAAGATAAACACGAGGACAGAACAGAGACAATTTCAAGTAATGGCGAAGGGAAAGGGCTGGAAGTGGAGGGGTCAGAGAGAGGAAGGGCTGGTACTATCACACATTTCACATGTTATTAAGATATGATTATTTAACCAGGGACATGGGTGTGGACATTTAAAAAAAAAAAAAAAGCAGGGTGCCTGGGTGGCTCAGTGGGTTAAGCTGCTGCCTTCAGCTCAGTTCATGATCTCAGGGTCCTGGGATCGAGTCCCACATCGGGTTCTCTGCTTGGCAGAGATCCTGCTTCCCTCTCTCTCTCTCTGCCTGCCTCTCCATCTACTTGTGATCTCTCTCTGTCAAATAAATAAATAAAATCTTTAAAAAAATAATAATAATAAAAAAAAGCAAAGCTCAGGGTGCCTGGGTGGCAGTCAATTAAGCGTCTGACTCTTGGTTTCAGCTCAGGTCATGATCTCAGGGTCCTGAGATCAAGGCCCACGTCAGGCTTTGAGCTCAGTGTGCAGTCTGCTTCAGACTCTCTCTCTCTCTCTGCCCCTCTCCCATTTCATGGTCTCTCCCTCTTTAAAATAAGTAAAGAAATCTTTATTTTAAAAAAATGCAAAACTCGGGGTGCCTGGGTGGCTCAGTGGGTTAAATCTTCTGCCTTCGGCTCAGGTCATGATCCCAGGGTCCTGGGATCCAGGCCCGCATCGGGCTCTCTGCTCAGCAGAGAGCCTGCTTCCTCCTCTCTCTCTGCCTGCCTCTCTGCCTACTTGTGATCTCTGTCAAATAAATAAATAAAATCTTTAAAAAAAATGCAAAACTCTATGCACAAGTATCCACGAGCATTTAGGATATCAGCATAATAGCTTCCACTAATTAGGAGTCCATCCTCACTCATTCTGTAGGCACTCTACTGTGAAAATATTCTATCAACAAACGCCCACAGCTCTGGATAGTGCACACAGTGATCTCCATCTTATAGATAAGGAACCTGGGCCTTGGAACGCTTGGGGAACTTGCCCAAGTTTACGTAACTAAGAAGTAGTAGAACTGGGATTTGAAACCAGATTGTCTAGTTTCAAAACCCAGACTCTGAACACCTCATATGCAGAATTTTTAAAAAAAAATATACCTTTATTGAGGCTCAATTCACATACCAAATGCACACTTTAAAACATGAGTTTCATGATATGTGAATTATATCTCAATAAAAGTATAAATTTAAAAAAATCCCAGGTTACCTAACAACTTCTCATTGGCCTGCATAATAGTTCTGAAGAGTCTGGGTTTTGAAATTACATAAATTAGAAATTCAGCAAGGAAACAGAATATATATTTAAAAAGGAACTAAATAAAGTCCAAGAACTGAAGAGTACACTAACTAAAATGAGAACTTTAGTTCATGTGCTTCATATACACTGGAGACAGCTGGAGAAAGAGTTAGTAATGATAAAATAGATTTAAAAATGGGCAGTCTGGGGGTGCCTAGATGGTACAGTCAGTTAAGCACCCAGCTCTTGGTTTCAGCTCAAGTCATGATCGCAGGGTCATGAGATCGAGCCCTGCATCAGGCTCAACACAGAGTCTGCTTAAGATTCTCTCTCTCTCCCTCTCCCTCTGCCCCTCCTCCACCCCCAAATAAATCTTTTTTTAAAAAAACAAGCAATGTGATGACAGAAGGAAAAGACTGAAGAAAAATGATTTAAGTATCAGAAAACTTAGTCCTGGGCCAATACCAAGTGGACTAACACATGCGTCCTAGAACGGCAGCCAAGAGAGAATAAAACAACAAAAAATTATGTGAAGAAATAATGGCTGAAACCTTCTCAGGTTTAAAGATCTCAGGTTTAAAGCAAATCTTTAAACCACATCAACATAAACACAAAGGAAACAACATACAGGTACATGACAGACTTTGAAATCCCAAGAGAATGAAAATCTTAAAAGCAGCCAGAGAAAAAGGACCCATCAAGTGTAGGAGGGGTCACCCTGAATTGACACAAATTCAAATTCTTAGAGAACCGAAGAATAGTTCTCCAACTGGTCCTCTAGTCAGGGGCTTCTATCAATCAGGGACAAGGCATATTGGTTTAGGACCCGTTTATAGGAGATCTAGTGAGTTTTTAAATCCATCCCACGGTTATTTCCTCAGTTCCAGAATGTGGCACTTGGTAACAGCAGAATGCCCACATGGTTCTCAAACTGTTGAGTTAGGACTATTATGCTAGGAAAGGCCGCGTGGAAGCTAGGAGAGTACAGTAAACCAAAAATAAAACCACATTCCTGGAAGGACTGGAGAGATTAGCACACTGGGGACATGGGTGGTGGTGGGAGGTGGAGATGGAGCATAGCAGGAGAGCTAGTCACCGAGGAGGGTCCCGATAAGGATCCATGGGCTCAGCTCAACATGGGGGCTGGAGGGATCCTTCTGGGTTTCTATTAGGCAGCCTTTCTAAACAAAGGCCAAGAGAGGCAGAATGCAGGCAATCCTTGAGCCCCGGGGCGGATGCATTTCCTCCAGTCTCCTGGGACTGCAACAGGCCGACCACCCTCTCTGCTGGCTGCTTCTCTTGCCTCCCTGTGAGCCTCCCACTAAGTCAGATGCAACTGAGGTATTTGAGTGTGTCAGAATCAGACCATACTTGTGTTTATAATGGATTAAAGCTGTCATTGTTATAACACTTTTCCTCTGCTCAAAATCCTTCAATAGCGTCTCATCATCATTGAAATTAAGCTCAAAGTCTGACCATGGGTCTAGCCTCTGCCTAGCTCTCTTAGTCTCATTGTATACCTTGCGCTCCAAGTACATGGACTCCTTGGGGATCCTCAAATGTTACCAGTTTCTACTGGAACCTTTGCACTTGCTATTCCATTTGCCCGGAATGCTCTCTCCAAGCATAGGCACACCTTATTTCCTCCGTTCATTCTGTTCTCTGCTGCACATTATGTTGTATACCTGCATGCCTGCCATTTTCTCCATGGCAATGTATTTTCCATGACAGTAATCTAGTTCTGTTCTTGTTCACTCAGTACACAGCATATAGGACAGTCCTGGATGCTAGTGGGAGCTCAGTGGGTACTGCTGACTGGACAAGTGGACAGATATGACAAAGGACAGCCAGAGGACAAAAGGAGGCAGCTAGGAAGTGACCCCATGACCAGAGACCAGAAGGGAATGCAAGTATCTCCGTGGGTAACCGCATGGGGGGTGACAGCTAACTGAAGACTCAGAACACTGATGCCAACCACCCACAGAAGGCCGTGGGGGAGGAAGGATCTTAAATCAACTGAGAAACCCTGAAATAGCTGAGATTACCCCTACAAGGCAAAAAGAACTTTTCTGCTGCTGGGTAGAAAGGAGTCTCCAAACAGGAGGAGGAGGAAGAAGAAGCAAATAAGTAAAAGAGAAAAGTACACTTTCTTTTCCTCAGAGGAGTGCCAACCATTCCAAGAAACATTTTTAAAAGTGCTGTTTGTAGTTGCCATTCTCTTTCCACCAGGCACTGGCCTCCTGGCTTTGGGACAGCAGGTGTTCCTCAGGCCTACACATTGTCATTGACCCTCAAATGCCATTCCTCCCCCAGACCTGTCCTACCCCAACCTAAAGCACCATGCTTTACGAATCCTTTTAATAGTTCCTCAACCCAAAGAAGGCTCCTCATTCCTTCAGAGATGTTCATTTCAGGCTGAATTAATTCCCGTGAATTGTTGATGATACTCTCCCTTACCTATTTCACTGGGATGTCTCCAGCTGCAAATGAGAAAACCCTGACCCACATTGTTTAGATGAAAGGCAACCAAGTAATTGGTCTTCTCATTCAACTATGAATTCGGAGGTGGAAGATTCTAGAAACAGTACGTTAGTGGTAAAACTCCACTTTTCTAGTTTTCTTGACTCTACCTTCCTCTGTGTATTGGTTTTATCCTCAGGATAATACCAAAATGGCTGCCACGGATCAAGATGCCCCTCCAGATAGGGTCAAGAATGAAAAGAAATGAGCATCTCTTACAGAGTCCCCTATTAAGAATAAGGAAATCTTTTTCAGAAGATCTCTCCTTACCTTTCATTGGCCAAAACTGGGTCTCATGTGCATCCTGAAATCAATTACCTACAAAGGGAATAGGCTGCTCCTGGGTTTTTCAGACTAGAATTCACATCCACTGGCTTAGACAGATTAGGATTCACCTGCTGCAGTAGGTGTAGTGAGCGTGAGCTCCCCTCAAACACAAGACTTCTTGAAGATCTCTGTTATCACTGAGTGCATTAGTGTTCTAGGCCTGCCATAGCAAAGCACCACTAACTGGGTGGCTTAAAAATGACAGAAATTTATTCTATCGGGGTTTGGGAAGCCCAAAATCTGAAATCAAGGTGTTGGAGGGTTGTTCTCCCTCTGAAGACCCTAGGGCAGTGTCCTTCCTTACCCCTTCCAGTTTTCCTTCGCTTGTGGCAACATCACTCCTATCTCTTCTTGTCTTCACGTGACCATGTTCGGTCTGTGTCTGTGTCCAAATTTCCTCTTTATATAGGGATATCAGTCATACTAGATTAAAGGCCTCTTCATTACAATAAAATCTCATCTAAACTAATTTCATCTGCAAAGACTCTATTTCCCAACAAGGTCACATCCTAAGACACTGGGGGTCAGGATTTCAGTATATGAATTTGGGGGCATACAATGCAACAATTAACACTGAGAGACAATACAGGGAGATTGAAACCGGAGTTGGCAACAAATTATAGCCTCTTGGTCTGTCTTCCCAATTTACAAATTCCTTATTGACCCCAAAGAATCTTCCACTGGTAGAATTTCAGACTCATTTAAGCAGTGAAATGCAAGTGTTAGGTGGAATACAAAATGCTCTACCTGGAAGGAGTCACCACCCATAGAGGGTCTTCTACCAGCTGACATTGCCCACACCCCCCAAGTTTCCATTCTTACTTTCCCATGCTTCTTCCCATCCTCTAGATGGGAATGCTAGACATCTCCATGGAAACTGCAGATATGTTTGGCACTTGGACTTCAGAGGGGAAAGGGCGAGGGATATGAGTGTGAGCGTATGTGTGGGATAAGTTGGAGTGGGGGTCAGTGGATGCTGAAGTCATGAAAATGTGTCAACTGGGGGTTTTTGAATCAGGGACCCCTGATATTCTATCACAGCACTAATTTGTCTTATTGGTCGGGAGTAGTAGACTGGAATTCAGGAATGAGGGTTCTAACTGTGACAACAGCACTAACATCAACCACAAAAGTGGCCGCCATTGCTCTGCTTCAACCAGACGTGAGGAATTTTGCTGAGTGTTTTGCTGATGGCTCATGCCAGCCTTACAAGGACCCTACAAGAGACGTATGCTTGCTGTCTTTGGTCTAGGGAGGCTCAGTGAGAGGATGAGTCACTTGTCCCGGGTAAGGCAGATGGGAAGGGGTGGAGCCCAGGCAGTGTGTGTCTGGAGCCTAACTGACAACCAGAGTTAACTCACTCTGATTCATTTACATCACGTAGGGCGTAAGGCCACAGTAAGTGTGGTCATGAAGCAAAGGCAGTGCAATATCAAAACCTACTTTTCAGTGGGACCCAGTCTTTTTCCTGACTCGTGGTTGCTGACTCCTCCTTAGGCCCCTATAAACTCTCGTCATGAGCCTGGTTGCTCGCAGTCCAGTGCTCTGTGAGGGACTGCTAGGAAAACGCACAAGGTCATCCAGGGTGAGACTTTCCAGAACAGTAGTTCTTGATGCTTTGTATCATGGATCCTTCTGAGGATATCAGGAAGGTCACAGTGTTTCCTCTTAGAAAAAAGCATATATTTTTGCACATGATATCTAGGGGTCCCAGAACCCTCTTGGGATTAGCCACAGCCTACAAGAGCCCATGAGTCAAAGCTTGATTTAGAAGCTCCTGAATTAAAATATTGGGGAAAACAGCGTGGACTAAGACCCACTCCATTATCTTGGCAATTTAAGAAATTTTTTAAAAAATGTAGTTTAGTAATACTCCATATTCAATCTCTCCTTCCCCTTCCTCTGTGAGGTTGTCCACAGACAAAACAAGCCTTCATCTTGTTCTTAAAGGAAAGGGTGTCCTGTCAGAGTGACTGTGAGAAGATCAGAGAGCATTCTGTGGCACTGATTAAGGCCATCACAGCTTCATGGAGGGACAACTGGGACCATGCTCCTTCCTTCTAGGCATCTCACAGAGCAATCACCAGGACTAGAGGAGATTTTTATATAGAAATCTAGGTATAAGGCAAAGATCTGTGTGTCTAGGGGACAGAGTGTAAAGACAGGAAGTCATGGAGATTGAGTGGAATATCCAGGAGTAGAAAAGGATTCTCAGAGGCAGGGGTAGATTAATGAATGCCAACTCCAGTATCTCCCTGGCAATGGCAGAAATGAGTGGCCTGAGGTTCCCACCACATTACCAAGGTTTGTCCAGGAATGGCCAAGCTTCTGAAGACTGACCAGAGCTGATGTGAGCTGGTGGGTGTACACGCAGAGCAAGACCCAAGTGCCTGATTCTGCCCCGCACCCAGGGACCTGCCCAGGATAAGCCTGGCAGAGGGAGGCCTGGGGACCAAGGCCCCCTGGAGCCTGAGGGTAAGCTCTGGGAGGCAGGGGTGTTCACTTGGTTCTGAGAGTAACTAGCTCTCCAGGGAAGCTCCTGCTCCTGTTCGATAAGGGATGCTCTTTTTCTGCTGCATGCAGAGACAGAAGAGGAGTCCAATGTGCACTGAGGCCTCAGAGCCATGCAGAAGTCAGTACTCCTGGGAAAGCTGTAGAGGAGGGTGTGATTTCGGTACCTGGGAGAAACATGAGGGACCCAGTGTTTGGGGCAGCTCTTTTCTTACCACAGAGACAAGATGCCCCAGATCTCACATGGTCTGGGTGTGGAGGGAAGAGGCTTTGCCGTCCCCAGTGGGCCTGGGGTGAGGTCTGCGGCATTGTCACCAGAGGCCAAATAGAGAGAGGATCCTGGTCCCTCTCTCTTTTCTGGCAAAGTCCTTAATAATGTCTGATGCTTTGAGTCCCTATTCTGGGGATGAGTTTTGGTAAAAGCTAAACTATAATTGAGATGATAGTGAAGAATCAGAAACAGCAAGACCAACAAAGTTGAAAGGATTTGCTCTGCTTATCTTTCTATCCCACTGATTGCTGTCCCTGACTGTTCATCCCCCACGTGATTGCCTCATCTCTGCCCACAGACTCCTCCTCACGTCTGATTTCAAAAATGTGTGTGTGTGTTGGGGTGGCAGAAGGTTCACTGTGCAAACTATTGCAGGAGGCTCAGCCTGTACGGTTCCCCACATCCCCGCTGAGCCCTCGACAGAATGCCCAGGAGAGAGAGAGTTCTGCTCTGTAAAATGTGTGTAAAACCCAGCACCAGCCATCCTGGGAATCCAGACTTCTCCTCTGAGAACCTCCCTTCACTTCCTGACATCGCTTAACCAGGCAGAAAGTTCTCACCTTTTAAATTCAGAAAAACTTGCAGCTTACATTTTTATAGGACTTATAGAAATGAAAGAGTACTTCACATTTTTATTTAAATAGTGAAATTTCCTTTCTTTCAAAACTTTTTTTTTTCAGTTTGAAATCCCCAAACTTTTTGAAGTCAACTGTGCACTGTGCACAAACTTCAAAAAGTCAAACTTTTTGAAATCAACTTTTTGATGATTTGTCAACAACCGCAGTTAGGGAAAAGACACTGGCTGTCAGAGTTTCGAGAGACACCACTCCTGGGGGTCAACATCACACGGACAGTGAAAATACCTGTCCTTGGCTCTTGGAGGTCATCTTTCCTCTTCCTTCTTCCTACCCTACAACCTTTTAATGTTCTTCTTCAGAACATTAACGTTCTGGAAACGTGCCAGTGCACAGCACCATCGGCCTCTATGTTTTCTCTTTCTCTGAACAACAGGATCACCTACTATTTTATTTGTGCCTGCTGGCATACGCAGGCAGAGTACTTTCTGTGTTTTGCTGTATCTTCACAGATGTTATTCCATTTAATTTTCATAATAACCCCCTGAGGAAGGTGTGATTATTCCTATTTTACAGGCTCAGAGAAGTAAAGCAAATTGTCCAAGATCACTCATGAGAAATGGAGAATGGGAAGAAGAACCAGACTGCTTTGGGGGTGCAAACCCAGAGGTGTCTGGGGTCCCTATTGATTACACCATGTTTCTTTCTTTTTTTTTTTTTTTAAAGATTTTATTTACTTATTTATTTGACAGAGAGAGAGATCACAAGTAGACAGAGAGGCAGGCAGAGAGAGAGAAGGAAGTAGGCTCCCTGCTGAGCAGAGAGCCCAATGCGAGGCTCGATCCCAGGACCCCGAGATCATGACCTGAGCCGAAGGCAGTGGCCCAACCCACTGAGCCACCCAAGCACCCTGATTACACCATGTTTCACCCCTCCATGTCCACCACACACAGGCTTTGAGGACTTTAGTCCTCAAATTTTGGCCCAGAACAAATTTTGGCCCTGTTTATCCCCAACAAGGTTTTCATTTAGGGGCTACTGCTTGAAGGGAGTCAAAATAGTGATTACCACCTCAAAGTAGACTTGTTACCAGTTTTATGTGATAAATTCCAACAATACTGAGAAATTTAGAGTCTGAAAGATTGTAGTCAACCGTTTGGGGAAAAGGGGAGAAAATTTCATCCCTTCTTTAGTGATCCCAGACAATGGTTTCGCAGGGGTTGGCCAGTTGTGTCTCTGTTAGTGTGTCGTTCCTGTCCTGCTACAGTTTCAAAGGGTAGTTAGTTCATTTGGGATTATTTTTCTGTGTCTGCATGGAATGCTGTGTGTGTGTGTGTGTGTGTGTGTGTGTGCACATGACTTGGGTACATGCCATTTTTAGGGCCATATTCAGAGATTAAAAGAAGGGATGCCTCAGTGGCTCAGTCGGTCGAACATCTGATTCTTGGTTTTGGCTCAGGTCATGATCTCAGGGTTGTGGGATCCAGCCCTTGCAGTGGGCTCCACACTGGGCATGGAGCCTGTTTGATTCTCTCTCTACCCCTGCCCCATGCTGGCTCACTCTCTCTCTTTCTCAAAAAAAGAGAGAGATTAAAACAAAGGATGATGGGATGATGCTCTTCCTCTTCTTGCTTCTACCTGGAAGGCATCTGGGTCTGGTGGATGCACACTGTAGATGCACATGTGCTTGTGGGTGCATGTCTACATTTTAGCACACCCTTTCTCTCTTCCATAGAAGTAACAGTAAAACAGTAAAGAATGCACCTGATGAAAGCCTGGTAGTGCCAGATAGGAAGGGTCTGGAACCTGCCTTCCTGCAGTGTCAGGTATAATCCTCTTCCCACCCAGAGAGACGTAAAATCAGCTGGCTGTGCTCTGTGCTCCAACGTCCTTTCTGTTTTCTTAGTAAACCAGCTGTACACCAAGCAGCAGGCCTCCCAATGCTACATGTGTTGCCTCCACGCGTTTGTTTTAATCCACTTAATAGTCTTCTCAAACACACACACAAAGGCTCACCCCTTGTTTGTTGTTGTTGTTTTCACAGTATCATTTGAGAAACAGACCTACTTACTGGATATCTCCTGTCTCTGTGCTTTGATATCTCTTTCTTAAGTTTTTTTTTTTTTTTTTTTTTACTTTTCAGAATTTAAATATTATGATTATAAAAAGTTAAAAATACCAGGCATTGAAGCTGAACTAATTTATAAAATCACCAAGGGCTATAAAAAACTGGTAAAATTAACTGTCATATAAATGCACCTCTCTGCTAATACATGGTGTGGTTTGAGAGAATCTGAATCTGGCCAACTCTAAGAACCATTTCCCTTAGATGTGTGCTCACTTTAAACATTTCCCTGTCTAACCCACTCCAGGAACGAGGTACAACATTCAGACAGAGCTCCGATAGGTAAATGGACAGCCTTGGGAGTTTTGTTTTTATGTACATATGAATGTATATATTTTAAGTTGGCTCCATGCCCAGTGTGGAGCCCAACACAGCACTTGAACTCACGACCCTGAGACCAAGATGTGAGCTGAGACCAAGAGTCGGATGCTGCACCAGCTGTGGCACCAGTGCCTTGCCTTGGGAAGTTTAATTTTTTTCTATCTCCTCTCAGTTCCCTCTCCTTCATGCACCTGTGTCTACCCTCAGAGACTGTACCTGTTGAAATCCTCTGCATCTCTAGGACTGAACTTAAATGCTATGTGTTTTCCTTCTGCTGTTGTTGATCTTATATAAATATATATAATAATGCAATATACAAATATAAATCACACCCTTGTCTGCGTGCCTTCACATTCTCCACTTTTTTCTAGTGCATTCTACTAGACAGGAATTGTACACATCCATTCCTGATCATCCTACAAGCAAGAATGTTCACTAAGGGCAGAGAGACATCTTTGTGCCCCTCCCCTGCCGAACTCCACTACTAGCACCACAGGTGTGGAGAGAAGACATATGGGGAAAATCAGATTCTGCATTTTTAAAATTCTACTCACTTGTAAAGATATTTTTCCCCATGAAGCTCTCCTTAATCTCCTCAAATGACAGTTCTATCCTTCTCTGAAAGGCCCATCTGTAACACATATTACATTATTCTCCATCTTGCGTTAATATTAGTAAGCTCTACATTCTTCCTTGTTATCTCCTCTTCCAAAACCTAAGCTCTTTCATTCATGAGGGTAAAGCCCATGGATGATGTATTTACATCCTCCATATCTTGTATCCTTATATCTATTAGAGCACAAATACATACTTATGGAAGGAGAAGATTTTTATGATTTTAAAATATATCAAAGTTACAAAATATAACCAAATTTATAAATCAAATATATTTGACTAAATATAACCAAATTACGAAATATATTTCTTTTATTGGGGAAAGATGGATCAGTATTGGTTCACATTGGTCCTCAGCTCTTGGTTTTCCTTAGTAGCTCATCAATTATTATTTTTTAATTACCATTTCAACTTTGGACTTAGATGTTCTAACCATTTGTCTTCAGATTCTTGCAAATCAGTTCTTCCAGCATATAAATTTAGAAGTCAAATTTATATACTGGACATCTATAAAACATATTTTAAAGAAAACCTATTTCAGAACTGTAATTTTTTGATGATATAAAAGTATAGCAAATAAATGAATTCTGGAACACTAAAAAGAAATTTTAAAAAAAGTATATCAAATAAATAGCTTGATATTTTCATTGTTATGTTGGAAATAATAGACTAACTAGAATAAATTCTTACTGAAATAGGACAGAGACCAGTCTTTGTGCAACCAACTTAAATATATTACACACACACACACACACACACACACCACTGAGTTTCACTTTTAAATTCAATCCCCCTTATAAGTGATATGGTAGAGGTCCTTTCCAGTCTATCCATAATACAATTAAAGTTAAAAAAGGGAAAGGCTGATCAAAGCCTTGTCAGGATGAAATTTCAATAGATTGAAAAAACAATTTATCCAACAGAAAATTATATACATGGACAAAGATGTAAGTCATTCGCTATAAATTAGATGAACAACCATTTGTTAAAAAGCAGCACTCAGTGAAAGTTGGCCCATTTTATGTCCTTTCTTTGATGGTTCAGTTACCAAAGTACAAAAATAATTTCATTATATGTTGCTTCCCCTATAAAATGGGTCAGCAACATGGACCCTAGGAAGGGTGTTACATGTGGCCATCTCATAGTTGTGTGTCTTTGGTAATGAGGTTTCTGGTTGCTTGATTTCATAAGGATCTTTAAAAGGAAACCTATGGCCAAGACAGCTTGCTAATGATAAAGTGCTTGGAAACAGACCGCCGGAAAGAGCACATATGACACCATGTGTTAAGTTCTTCTGCAATAAAATCAACAGAATAGGAATGTGGGTATTAAAGTCAGAGGCCCATTCACTTGTTGGGTTGCCCAGAGCCTGTACCCAAGGCCATGGGAACCAAGGGGGGAGGAACATGTGGCCCCAGACATGAGGGCACATGGTCAGGCTATTACAACTGGCTGGATTTCTGCCCTCATCTTCAGTAGTGTTCCCAAGAGAGCAAAACCTCAAACATCAGCTGGAGTGAACCAATGTTTTGTTTTGTTTCTAAACAAGTGGGATGGAGACAATGGCAAATTGAGGCACAGAAAGACCTATTTAGGTAAAACAAAGCATTCTTCTTCCTTACTTTTGACCGTGAGGTACATGGACTTGCTGACGTCCGCGCCCACATCGTTGCTGACCTTGCACAGGTAGTAGCCGCTGTCTTCCTCCACGACGTGCTTGATCAACAAGGACCCGTTGCTCAGGACCTGAATTCGGCCATTGAGGGCAATGGGTTGGAACTGGGGAACCCCAGCACCTGGAGGAGAAGGGAAAGGAGGGAGAATGATGCAATGTGATGAGCAGTGAGCTCAAGTTCACCCAGGCGAGTAATGAGAGGGGAGGGGAATTTACATCCAGAGGGCAGTCATGGGATCTACCATTTTTTCCCCCCAATGTGGATATCCCTGTTTGGAGAGAAACACATTTACTTCAAACGACACTATTTCAAACTCTGGGATAAAGAGAAAGAGACCTTACAGGTCATTTCTATACACACACACACACACACACACACCCCAAATTTGATGAGTGTTAAGTAGCTGATAAATTATTCAAAGACATTGCCATGCAACAAGCACAGTGGTTGTCTCTCCTGAGACTAAATAGAAGCCTTGTGTCCCCAGGGAATTCATATGTGGGTAAACAAGCGATTAACCAGCTACATTGCTCCCCACTGTGTGAGGGGCATTGGTTGGGACTAGGAGGGTATGATTTAAGCTTTGAAGGGCTGACAGAGCTTCTCTATTTTGCAGCCTGAGTCTGTGGATTTGGGGAGAGGGTGCAAGGGTGAGGACCAATTGCATGTTCCTGGAGAAAGCCCACAGCATGAGCCATGCACATGTTCTAGAGAGGGCCTGCTGGTCTCTGTGGCCCCAGATCCTGTGTGGGAGCGGAGCACATGTGCCATCACCATACTACTTGTGCAGGAAACTTCAGCCTTTATATCCGGGGATGGAGAAGGAAGATACTTCCTCCTCTTGTCTCTACGCCAGACTGATCACTTCCCTATTGGCATCCCTCAGCCCACAGTGACAGGGACTGCGGCTCTGCCTTCCCTTCCTTCATTTCTACACCTAGTGTCTCAGCCCCACCAAAGGGACGAGGGAAACCTGCACTGTATCAATGGGACACTTCAGACTGAGTAAGAAGGACAAGCAGAACCCCTACAACTGGTGGTTTCTGAAAGCAGAACTGCTACAGAGACATATGAACACATGAACTTAAAAAAATAGAGTTCCCCGACAGCTAAGGATGGAGGAAGACATGAAAGAATGCCACTTTTGTTCTAACAATGAGAGAGAGAGGCTGTTAATCTACAAATCACTCTTCTCTGAGTAATTCAGAAGGTCATAGGTGAGTAGGTAAACTCAGTTGCAGAGAGTTAAAAGTCTGGCAAGGACATGTGGGTCTACAAAGAACTGCATCTTTGGCACGGGGTGGGAGGCCAAGGACCTTGGCACGAAAGCAGACAGGAAATAAAGACTGGAAGTAAGTGTGACCCACCATGGTCTCGACTTCTCTTTCATGCACCAGGGCCGGAATTGAATAAAATATGGACACACAAAAAAAGCAAGAAAAAAGGACCAGAGAGAAAAGTATCAACAGAATTCGGTATGGAGCTCTCTCAGACAGGGCTTTTATGGTAATTATGATTAATAATAAACAGGTGGGGGGTTCAGAAAGGATCCTAAAACTATTAAACTATGAAAGAGACAAAAATGATAAAAACAAAAACCACAGTATTAGATATGAAGAAATCCTTATACAAGCTAATCACTGGATTATACACAGCAGAGGAAAAAATTAGTGAATGTGAAGCTAGGTCAATGGAAAATACCCAAAGATAAAGAAAAAGTGCAAAAGAGTGAAAAATACAAAATGGATTGTCCTGGAGTTCTGAAACTGTATCAAATCTTCTAACATTGAAAATTAGAGTCCCAAAAAGAGAAGAAGAAAAAGGGCAGAAGAAATAAGACTTGAAATACAGAAGACTTGAATACCATTATTAATCAAGTTGATTTAACCAACATTTACAGAACTCTGTACCCCACAATAGCAGAAGACATACTGGTTTTGAGGGCACATTTGACACTTACCAAAATAGATGATATTGTTAGTCATATGCAAATGTCAATAGACGTTATGAGGTAAAAATAATACACGTTATGTTCTATTTCCGCAGCAAAACTAAAATTGAAACCAGTAACACAAATATATCTGGAAAAACACCCAAATATTTGAAAACTAAACAACACATTTCTCAATAACTTCTAAGTCAAAGAAGAAATTACTACAGTAATGAGAAAAATACATATATTTGGAGTTGAACAAAGATATAAAAACACCACAACAAAATTTGTGGGGTGCAGCTAAAAGTGATAGATGAAAGTTTGTAGTATTAAATTATTATATTAGAAAAGGAAGGAGAGCACAGATTAACTATCTAATCGTCCACCTTAAGAAGCTATTCTGAAAAGGGCAAGGAAAACCCAAAGTAAGGAGAAGGAAGAGAATGATAAAGAGGACAACTGAAATCAGTAAAATACAAAACAGAAAAACAATAAAGATTACTGATTTATAAAGCCAAAAGCCAGTTTTTTTCTTTGAAAAAAAACAAACAAACAAACAGACAACCAAACCCATATCATAACTAAGCCTCGAGCTGGACTGATGAGAAGAGAGGACAAAATTTACAAATAAGCATAATGAGAGAGGTCATTGCTACAGCCCTTACTTGAATGGAAAGGATGACAGCAGCGTATCAGGAATAACTTTGTGCCAATGAAAACTTAGATTGAATAGATACATTTCTTGAAAGGCACAAACTATCAAAGATCAATCAGGGAAAAATGAATGAAGTTAATAGTCTTATATCTACAAATTAATTTATACTTTAAAAACCTTCCACAAATAACACCAGTTTCAGTAGTCAATAATACCTAATATTTAAAGAAGAAATAAAACCAATTTTACACACTTACAGAAAACGCAAACTCACTTTACAACTGATTTTATAAGGCAAGCATCATCTTGATACCACAGTCAGATGAAAAGCATATGAAAAAAACAAACAACTACAACAACAACAAGAGACCAATATTCCTAATGAACACAGACATAAAAATCCTTAATGAAACAATACCAAATCAGTTATATCAACATACACAAAACAACGCATCATGGCCAAATGAGATTTACTTCAAGAAGGCAAGTTTGGTTTAAATTCAGAAATTAGTCAATGAAACTCATATCAACAGACCAAAATAAAAACACAATATGACCAACTGACTAGATGCATTTTTTTTTTTTTTACAGAATTCAACATCCTGATAAAATCTCATAGCAAACTAGGAACAGAATGAATTAACCTGATAAAAGATTTCTATAGAAAACTCATAACTAAATCATATATAATCAAAAGAACCTCCAAAAAATTGCTAGATCATAGTGAGCTTAGCAAAGTCATGGCATATCAATATAAAAAATTTAAAATTAATTTTATTTATACATATATTAGTTACAAGCAATTGGAAATTGAAATTAAAAAAATAATACATTTGCATCAAAACATGAAATGTTTAGAAATTCATTTGAAAAGATATGTGGGAGACTGGCCCACTAAGGACTACAAAAGTTCTTGCCAGCAATTAACGAAGACCGAAATAAATGGAGCATGACACCATGCTCCTGGATAAAATTTCTCAATATTTTCAGACAGTAGGAGGAAATCTTTTTTCATAAAGAGCTAAATAATAACTATTCTAGGCTTTGTAGGCCACACTGTTAAAACTACATACTTCTGCCACAAGAGTAGCCACAGAAAATACAAATAGGGGCGCCTGGGTGGCTTAGTGGGTTAGGCCTCTGCCTTTGGCTCGGGTCATGATCTCAGGGTCCTGGGATCGAGCCCCGCATGGGGCTCTCTGCTCAGCAGGGAGCCTGCTTCCCCCTCTCTCTCTGCTTCCCCCTCTCTCTCTGCCTGCCCCTCTGCCTACTTGTGATCTCTCTCTCTCTCTGTCAAATTAAAAAAAAAAAAAAAGAAAGAAAATACACAAATAAAGCTGCCTGATTGGGCCCCAATAACATCTATTTAGAAAGACTGCTTGTGGGCAGGATTTGACTTGTGCCCCACATCTGGCTGACATCTGGTTTAAAGGTATGGAAGAAGTAAATGGCTATAATTATAAATTTGGAAGGCGGAGGGCATACACATTTGGATTAGTTTTGTGTCAGGTATCTGATGTATGAAATATAACATTTTAAGTAGAAAACTTTAAATTTATCTTATTCATAAAGAATTCAAAAACAGGGATGAAAAGTTTTAAAGACATAATTGTATTTTCCTAATTGCAACACATCGGGGCGCCTGGGTGGCTCAGTCAGTTAAGTGTCTGCCTTCAGCTCAGGTCATGATCTCAGGGTCCTGGGATTGAGCCCTGCATCCAGGCTTTCTGCTCAGTGGGGAGCCAGCTTCTCTCTTTCCCTTACCCCTCTCTCTGCTCATGCTCTCTCTCTCTCTCTCAAATAAATAAAATCTTCTGCAACACATTGCTTTCCACAGCATCAGCTACTATTTTCCAAAGTGAGACAAAATGAACAAAACCAATCTTATCCCCAAATCTGTTCACCCTTTGGGAATAAAGAAGTTGTCAAAATGTTGAAAACGCAAACTTAGAAACATGTGTAATATGGATCCCTTAAAACAATTCAAAGAAGATTTTAACAACTGTTTGATGAATTATGAACATGCCAGTAAGTGAATGACTGGTTTTGAAAAATAACTAATGAAAGCTACCTGCCAGCTTACTATGATGGTGCAAACTTGAGAATCCCATATCAGGCATCTGAGAATTTTTGATGAAACATTCAAACAGTAAAAACATAAATTGTCCTCTTTTTTCTCAAGACCCCAATCCCATAATTTCCCTTCTTAATATTTTACAAGTTCACATAAAAATGTGCTTTGTTTTTACCTAAATGGGATTTATTGTTCAGTTACTGAGCAACCACTGGAGTGACAGACACTGCACATAGCTACTATCACAAAAGACTATATAGCCCCTCTTTCAATCATCTCTGAAGCTAGCGGCCTCACTGTGGGGAATGTGAGCTACCCTATGGAGAGGTACCTGTGTGTATGTCCTCCAAACATCCCTCCGTGAGGACCTGAATCCTGCCACACAAGAGTGAGCTTGGGAGGAGACTCTTCTCAGGTTGATCCTTGGCATGACTGCATCCCTGACAAACACCTTCATGGCAATGCTGGGAGAGACCTTGAACCAGAGGACTCAGCTAAGCCATACCCAGATGTCTAAACCCAGATATAAGGAGAGAATAAGTGTGCGTTATTTCAAGCCACTAATTTGGGGATAATTTGTTACAGAGCAACAGATCACCCACACACCGAGAAACTAGGTAATAAGGTAATCTTAAACCATAGTGAGCCCACAATATTGTTTTTTAAAAGATTTCTGGTTATAATTATTTTATGATTAGTTGACTTTCTTTCGTATTCCACAAGATTAAGGACCATGTTGCAAGGAATATCTCCATTTATTAATCAAGGCACTAACAGAGTGGAAGGTGATCTCCTACGTTAATGCTTGGAGTGAAAATCTGTACATTTAGTGTAGAAATGCACGAGTAACATGCTTACTGAAAGACACATCAATTTCATTTCAATCAGTGCTGGCTGAGGGTTCATTTTTTCCTCACACATGTACGTGATTGATCGTTTTGATCTTCATCAATAAAGTATATAACTCATTATTTTAATTTTCACATTTTAACTATATTTTTTTGCATTTTTCTTTGTTTTCGAGCATTTTTTCACAAATGTATTGGCAATTTGTATGTGTTTTCTTGGTGAACAGTCCATCCATAGGTTTGGCCTATGTATCTACCGAACTTTCTGTCTTTTCCTTCTTAATTTGCCAAAGCATTTTGGGTCTTAAAAAGCATTTCTATACTCTTATTTTACACAAATCAATTATTTTTCTTTTTTTTTTAAAGTCAGGAATAGATGTCAAATATTAGCAACTATTTTTCATTATCTCTTGAAATGATCATATGCTTTTTCTCCTATAAAAGTTGACCATTTGTTTTAAAATTTTGGTTTTATAAATCGTAAAATTCCTTTTCATGGATCACATGTTCTTTAGGGTGAAGATAAGAGGATATTAAGGAACTTATAATCAAAGCAAAAGCCTTTAATTTTTAAGTGCTTAAATTTGGTCCACATTTTGAAAATCTGTAAAGGCTATTGATGTCCTTCTCAACATTAACTGCAAGAAAGGAGCCAGATCTAGTCCAATGCACACAACCAAAAAATTCAGCCAAATGTAGGATTTAAGGAATATATCCATAAGTCAGAAACCAGGAAATCTGAAGATGCAATAGGATTTGTATAAATTACATACTGTGTATAAAACCTTAAAAACTCTAATGGAATGCTGATAGAGTATGAGCCAGTTATAGGATCATTCATGTCAAAAACATGTATGTTTGCCTTTCCTTAAAGAGTTTCCACCAAAAAAATACATGTAATATTTGACACATTTATACCAAAGAATTACAACATAGACTTTAACTGTGTTGCTAAGCTGTCTCAATTAAATAGCGGAAAAGGATTATCTATTAATTCCTATCTAGAGTGAGAGAAGCCTCTTCATTCCTAAAAGGTCTTAACTAAGACAGAAATAAAGCATAAATGCATTTGGAAAAAAAATTAAATGTTCTTATTCATTAGGAAATGAACCTAACTTGAAGGTTCATACAATTTATAAATCTGATCATAGTTGCTAAGCAGAATAATAGTGAACCAATTAATCTACCATAAGAATAGCAAGCCCAAGGGTTAGTATTTGTTTAATTTGGGAGAAGTGGACCTTGTCACAGTTTGATGCAATTATTGGTCATCCACTTTAGGTTCATCATTATTGTAAAGAGCAAAATTTAACATGGCGTGTACAATATTCAAAATTCTGTAATCTTATTGGCATGAGGTAAGCACTCTAAGTAATTAGCTAGAAGATACACTATAGCAGCCAGAAGTCATTAATTAAAAAGCTGTCGATTTTCTGTGGATAGCTAGGGTCAAGTGGGGACAATTTTAATGCTCTATTACAGGAAAAGAAAACGTTAAAGCATTATGTAAGGCACATACTGAATTACTGGGTGTGTTAATGCTGTGTGACCTTTCTTATTTATGGAAAGATATGCTTAGCAGTGTTTCCAAGGACTGAAGGAGTGGTCACAGGGAAGAGAACAGCCAAGTACCAGCAAGAGAACCCACTTGGAAGGCAGCAGTGAAGATGCTGATTGACTCATCTTTTCTTCCACTCTTGAGTCACTACTGGTCTGTAGCAAGAGAGCACTTGGCTAAGAGTCAGAATTGGAACTTACAGACTATGCCCCTGAGAAAATAGCTTATTTTCTCTGCACCCTTAACTTCATTGGATATGAAACAGGAAGAACAATGCATTTGTATGCTCTGTCGGTTCTTGTTCACCAAAGGCAGCAAGGCTGCATGAATGTGAGCATCCATGTCTACATAAGAAACGAAGAAGTTGGCCAACAACCACCTGCAGAGAGTCTCCAAATCTGTTTGATTTGAAGCCAAACAGAACAGTGCAAAGGAGATCTCTCTGTGCTCCCTGGGCTGCACCCAGATGTTTAGGCTGAGAGCACACCCCTCTCCTCACCAAGGAATGGAAGACACAATCCCTTTTATCCTTCTGGTGGGGGGGGTGTTTCCCTGTGGAATGGGTTTGTTTTGCTTGCTCAGGGAAGTGGTTCTCCTCCTCCGGGAAGAGGTGGTGGGTGGCAGGGAGTGAGCAGCTCCAAAGACAGATGTGGAGATGGAGGGGGGAGAGCAGGCAGCAGCAGCAGCAGCGACAGCGTGCCTGTTCCAGGGGAAGTAGCTGCAAATGGAGCCATTGCTCAGTGACCAAGCGCTGAGCTCTGGTGCCTCGTTCTGGGGAAGAGCCCAGAAGTGGACCGAGGTGGGCTTGGAGGCTCTGGTCCAGGCCCAGGCTCAAAGGAAGACGCTTCCAAGCTCTACAGCACGTGCGTGTGACATTTGTCTCTTTGCTTGCATGGGACATTCTGTGTCCATCCTCATCCTCCTGGTACCCTTCCGATCTCTTCCCTAGGCTACAGGGACCTGAAGCCTGAAGAAAACTCTTTCCCACTGAATTGTCGCCAGGCTCTGATTAGATTTCACTGGTGAGAGGTACTTACTTGAATACAGTTCGGAAGGAGCAGGGAGGGAAAACCCGCCATTCTCCTCCAGAAGCAACAAGCCAGGGCAGAGGCTGATGCCAGACGGCACTTCCCAGATGACGTCACTTCCGGGATAACGTCACTTCTGGAAGAACATTTTCCCTGATCTTGAGCCCACGGTGGCTGTAGCCAGAGACCTGAGTAGCTTCTCCTAGTTCCCGTGTTTCTGGAGTTATAAGCGGTAGCTGGTTTTCTCCCACCCTTCCCCAAACTTTTCACGCCTCTAATTCCTGATGTTGTCTTCTCACAAATCACCACACCCTAAGTGGGACAGCGTCAGGGTGACCTGCTTTGTAAATCTGCATCCGAGTACGCTCGCCCTGCCATTCTGTTCCCTCCAGTCCTTTACGTCTGCACCGCTGGCCCCTCTCCAGCGAAGACCGCCTCGCTTGGGTCGAGCAGCTTCATGCCCAGCCTGGGCTGGCTACCGCTCGTAGCTTACTAGCTCGAATGCCAGCTTCGTGAATTTAACTCTACACCCCACTGGCAAGGATTCCTTTTTACTGTTCCGGTGGGCCGCTGGCCCCTCACTCACTTGCCAGAAAGTAGAGCCATGGACTAACACCGTCAGCAGGGAGCTCAAGTGACTCCCTCATGCTGATGCCACCATTCGCATTGCATGGCGACTGTGGGTCTCAGCGGCCCCTGCAGCTGCATCCGCCACAGAGGGCCTTCACCCTGTCCCTGAAGCAGGACGTCCCCGAACATTTTCCCTCAGTGTGGTGAGAACAAGGAGGAAGAGGGCAGAGGGAGGAGCAGAGAAGAAGAGAGAAGGGAGGGCAAGATGGGCCTGGGGCCTCTGGTCCTGGGGACCCTACCAAGGCTCAGGGAAATTGCAGATTCTTTGGGTAGGGGTGGGGGGTATCTTGGAGCTCCTCCCAGGACTACTTATTTTAGCCCAGAGGAAGATAGGAGATTTTCATCCCTGGTGAATTTTACTCTACCATCAAAGGAAGAAAATAAGACAGTATGTTGAGTATCCAGCCTTTATTTTGACCACTATGTCACAGAGAGGCGTTGTCTTCTTTTTCGGGTTCTTTGAGCTCTTCCCCAGTTTTAATTCCAGATTATGGTGCTGTGGGGACAGTGACAATGGATAACAGTTGGGCCCAAGAGCCTGGATGAACCTGATGGATGAGCCTGGCGGATGAGCTTGAAGCAGGTGTTGCTGGACAGACCTAGGAGGTTTGCTCTAGGTCCAGCAAACCAATGGCTCAGAAGAGGTTGAACGTGAGGTTAGAGACTCAGGGCTCTCTGCCCATGAAGGGAACAGGGTAAGCTGTGAGCCCAGGAGTGCCTGCACACATGTTCTTTCTGTCATCCTGAGACACAGGCCTTGGGGACTTTGGAGAGTCCTGAGATATCACCTTGACCTTGGGAGAGGAGGGCTGAGCAGGGTCAAGGTGAGGCATTTCGGGAAAAGCCCCTGAAGTAAGAGGAGGCTCCCAAGGTGTCACTTGAGCAGCTGGGTCAGATACTGAGCAGCGTTTGTGTCTTGGTCTGACACTGAACATGGTGCATGGAAGCATCCACGGAACTGTCGCAAGCATCTGTTTTTATTTCCACAGATTTCAGAACAAAAGAGTCAAGGCCCTGTTGGCCCCTCAAGAGAGGAGGGTTTGGGTAGGGGGGGCTGAAGCCAAGCAACACTTGGACACTTGGGAGACCTTGGTGGTAAGGGACAGTCAGGCCCTCTGACAGACTGCACCTATGGGTGCAGAAATGACCACCGTGAACGGCTTTCCGGGGACCATGGGTGTTGCCCGAACACAAGCAAAAGTGCCTTCCCTAAGCAGCAGTGGATGCTCAGACACCTCTAAGGAAAACTGGAACTGGGGGAGCAAAGCCTCTGCTGAGGAGGGAAGGACACAGGCAGGGGTGGGGGAAAAGGCAATCTGAGAGAAACAGGCGGAACAAAGAGGGCCTCACCCCTACCGCAGGCCTCTCTGTGTCCTAGAGAGCAGAAGAAGACAGGAACTCTCCCAAATGAAGGGCAACCTGTCCCTCACTGGAAGAGGAGACATGGGCGGCCTCAGAGGGCTGACAGACTGTGGTTACGGATGGGCCGCTTTCCACCGGGAAAACTGAAAAGGACCAAACACACTTGCAGGCAGAAGCTTAAAAGTGCTCATAGCCGGGGACACACAGAAAGAAAGCAATTAAATTATAATGGACATTTTACAAAGATTTAAATAGGGTGCCTGTGTGGCTCATTGGTTAAGCATCTGCCTTTGGCTCAGGTCATGATCCCATGACCCAGGCATGAAGTAAGGGTGAGGGATCCTGCTCAACAGGGAGCCTGCTTCTCCCCTCCCCCACTACTTGTGCTCTCCCTCTTGCTATCTTGTGCTCTCTTAAATAAATAAATGAAATCTTAAAAAAAAAAAAGATTCAATATTAGAGAGATTGTCCATGATATTGGCTGGGAAGGCCCGATGTTTTAATGAGGTCCCTGTTCTCCACGTTAACCTTTAAATATATTACACTCTCCCAAAGTTTTCAGAATAAATTTTTCTGGAACTTGATACAATTATCCTGACATTCATCTAGAAGAAATAAACAGACAAAACTCCATGTGAGAAAGTCAGGATAATTTTAGGTGGGTGGGGGGATGGGGTGACTGGGGGATGGGCATTAAGGAGGGCATGAGATGTGATGGGCATTGGGTGTTATGCACAACTAATGAATCATTGAGCAATACATAAAAAAACTAATGATGTACTATATATTGGCTAATTGAATTTAACTTAAAAAAGGGAAAAAGAAAAAAATACAGGACATTTTTAGAAAACAAGTAAAGAGAATGTCATTGTACTAGATATTAAAATATATTTGGAAGAGAGAACCCTCTAATACACATGGTCCCGAAGCCAGTGGACAGATCAGAGTAAAAGAAGTTGGGTTATCCATGGTTTTAGGACCACTGGTATCCAATAAGCTTAGGATGATGACCACTGATGTTATTGACTAATTGCTATGTGCCAGGCACGAGGATAAATGCTTTCTATGAATCATCTTACTAAATCATCCCATGATTCCCCTTATTTTTTTTTAAAGATTTTATTTATTTGACAGAAAGAGAGAGAGATCACAAGTAGGCAGAGAGGCAGGCAGAGAGAGAGGGAGAAGCAGGCTCCCTGCCGAGCAGAGAGCCTGATGTGGGGCTCGATCCAGGACCCTGAGATCATGACCTGAGCCGGAGGCAGAGGCTTAACCCACTGAGCCACCCAGGCGCCCTGATTCTCCTTATTTTATCTGCCAGACACATGAGGAAGCTGTGGTTCACACAGGTTAAATAATTTCTGTGCAGTAACATGGCCAGACAATGCTGTGTCTGGGGTCTGAACTCAGCTGACTTTCTTAACAGATGGTTTCCTAACTACTTCTCCTAGATTCCCAACTTCATTTATTTTCTCTGGGGAAAAAAAAAAAGTCCAAGTTTAATACAGCTTAGTGTATAAACAATAGGGTTTGAGGTTCAAAGATGGCAGCATAAAACCAGCATTTCCTCTCTTCCTGAAAAACAACCATATAAACGCAAATAGGAGAAAGAGGGATGGAATAGCTCAACCACAAAGGAGGTAAATGGTCAACGAGCAGAGGTATGTGCAGAAAGACAGGGACAGACGACTGTGGGTGTGAATCTGAGCAGAGGATGTGTCGTCAGATTGGAGGCACACTTGAGGGGCCCAACCAGCACCCAGGACCATAGGGTGCCCAGACTGGGTGGGGCTGGAGCTTCCCCTGCACCTGTTGTGGCTTTTAGAATCAGACCTGCAGGATGAAGCGAGAAGCCACATCCTTGGACAAAGTCATCTCTTTCTGGGGATGTGAATTTTCCTCAAACGGGAGTTCTTGAAAGGAAGCCAGCATGTAGCAGCGATACTATGATAGAAGCAGGAAAAACAACCAGGTAATGGGATCGCACCAGAAAAACGTTGCCGTGAGTTAGACGAAAGCTGTGAACAAAACAGCTGCTTGTCTAAGAAGCCAGAGCTCACGCAAGAGTGAAATAGGAACCAGCAGGAGTGGCGAAAGGCGGGGGGGGAGGAAAAATGAAATCACCAACGTGAAGGAAAAACCGGAGAGAGTGCAAAGAAGAGCAGACTCGCTGGGGTGAAAGGTGTAGAAAATAAACATGGAAAGACCATACTGAGTCAACGGCTAAAAACCCAGAGAGAAAACAGCTTCTGCAACGGATAGTGACGCCACAGTGGAGAGCCTGCAGAAGAAAATGAAAAGCAGGGAAGGGAACCAATATTTACAGAAGCAATTTAATCTTCTTTTCTTAAATTAAAGATGTTTAGAATCTGTTGTATTAAATGGCACACGGCCGTGGTGCAACACCGGGCCCAGGTGACGCATCCGGCGGCTCTGAAGTCAGCTCTTTGTTACACGACGCAGAATGATTCAGTCCCTTCTACCGGGAAGTCAGGCAGCCCCCATTCCCTCCCAGGAAATAATGTCAGCCCCAGTCTCCTACTGGCCCAACCAGCTCTATGTGTGAAAAAGGAGCAGACACGACATTGAACAGAGCAGAACTTGGAATAGGGCTCGCTGGGAAAGAGTGGCTCAGGACCAGTGGCAACACAGGGTCAGTGTCGCAGCAGAGGAAAATCCAGAGTCGGGCATCGGCGGCAGACCAGCAGGTGGAAGGTATGAGCTCTGATAGTGCAGAAAACATTTATCCAAAATAAATAAATAAATAAAATAAAAAAGAAAGAAAAGAAAAAAAAGAAAAAGAAAAAGAAAAAAAAAGTGTACTTGGGAAGTTCCTCATTGCTTATCCTGGGGATTGAGGGCTGTGTCCACAGAGAGGGAAGCCCGTACTCCTGAGCTGGCTGTAGCCTGACTTGCCCTCCAGGAGTGGAGTGTGCCATGTCTTCTCCCCTTGGCTCACAGCCACAGCTAGCCCAGCAGCCTGGCAGATTCTGAACAGCTTCTCCTCCTGCACTGCTGTCACCCCGACCCAAGGCCTGTCACGGCTCGGGGGCTCCTCGTGGGCTCCAGCCGCAGGTCCTGCTTCCACATCCAGGGCTGATGCACAGACACTCCACCCCTCCTGGATTGTTCCAACAGCCTCCTAGTTTGGGGTCAGCATGGCAGCAGAAGAAAGGGGAGAGCGTTACTGTCACAACTGTGACCCCCACTCACCCCCACCTTGGCATCACCACATCCTTGTAATGACTGAGGGACAGCTGACCTCCTGCGGACTCTCAGATCTCCTTTCACTCTGGCCTGGCTTCAAGGTCTTCCTCCATGTTTCTGGAACATTCTGGGCACAAACACACTTCTGCCCCTGGCTTTGGGACCAGCTGGACCCTTGACCTTCCCTGCTTGCCCTACAGACGTGCACAACTCTCGTTTCCCATTGCTTTCAGGCTTCACTGACATTACCTTCTCCCAGGCCTTCCCTAACAACTTTATCTGAAATGCACACTACTCCCCACTCCTCTCCGACCCTCACACACCCAGGAATGCTCTGACCCTTGCCCTTGCATGTTTTTATGACAATACTTCTCTGGGGTCAGAAGTAGCCTTGTCCCTTGACAGAGAGCAAAGGATGCCCCAGCAGACCATAGGCCAACCACTGGCTGATGCAGTCCCTCCTTGGGGCCGAGTGGCTAACAAGGGGATGGCCCCCAAGACAGCAGCTGAAACTCATTCCTACCACCAAACATTTCTGGAAACACAGATGAGGCCCACTATGGTATTCAGCCCTGATTTAAGGGAAAAAAAAAAAAAAATCTCTTTAGACAAGAAGACTTGTTTGTCCATGTTAAAGGACAAAAATGTCACAGACAGAATTGGATGTTTCAGACTTAGTGCATCAAGACCCAAGGTCCAAGGTCAAAACTGTAAGAATGCTGTCTTCCCACAAAGACTATTTCCTTCCTGTACCAGCCACCCTCAAGCCACTGCATTTACTCTGGAACTCTGCAGCTTCAGGGTTAAACTGTTACAGCTCTCAGACGAACAACCCAAGTCTCTTTTGTTTACATCTTTTTGTCACACATAAGAAAGGTGCCCTCATGTTCTAAATAAATATTTGATTATTGGGAACATGTTCCATAAGCAAGGCTAAATTTTTCCTAAGAAACTTCTTTATCACTTATATAATTAAAGTGATAATATACAATCTCCCTCTTTGCTATCAAAAGATATTTAAAAATAAGCATTTGGGGGGCACCTGGGTGGCTCAGTGGGTTAAAGCCTCTGCCTTCGGCTCAGGTCATGATCCCAGAGTCCTGGGATTGAGCCCCACATTGGGCTCTCTGTTCGGCAGGGAGCCTGCTTCCTCCTCTCTCTCTCTGCCTGCCTCTCTGCCTACTTGTGATCTCTGTCTGTCAAATAAATAAAATCTTTAAAAAAAAAAAAAAATAAGCATTTGGGCACCCGGGTAGCCCAGTCAGGTAAGCTGACAACTCTGAGTTTAGGCTCAGGTCCTGATTTCAGGGTCCTGGGATCAAGCCCCACATCAGGCAATGCTCAGTAGGGAGTCTGCTTGAAATGCTCTCTCCCTCTTCCTCTGTCCCTCCCCCAGCTCATGCACTCTCTCTCTCTCTCTCTCTCTCTCTCAAATAAATCTTTAAAAATAAGCAGATCTAGGGCATCCAGGTGGCTCAGTTGGTTAAGCGTCTGCCTTCAGCTGGGATCATGATCCTGGGATCCTGGGATTGAGTCCTGTATCAGGCTCCCTGCTCCATGCGGAGCCTGCTTCTCCCTCTCTCTCTCTGTCTCTCATGAATAAAGAAATAAAATCTTTAAAAAAATAAGTAGACCTCTTATTTAAAAAATAGTAATAAAAATAAGTATAACCCCTGGTGTTATTTTCATTGTAGGAAACAGGCAGTAGTGTGACCTGTGGAAGATTGATACAGGAATACAATTCTGGCCAGTGGCCAAGGGGTTTTGAAAGTGATAGAAATTGCTTGCTCTGACCCAGCAATTCTACTGGTAGAAATGTATCCCTGGGAAAGAATGGACACCTACAAAGTTCGATGAGATAGAGTCACTGTGACATTTTTAGGATAGTGAAAAGGCAGAAGGAAGCTAACATACACTGTGCAGCAAAATGTTGGGCACACCCAGCTGCCAAGTGTCCATCCTACCCTTTTACTTCGTGAAATAGCCCAAGTTGTAGGCATGGCTGCCGCGTGCACAGCTACAAAGCATCTTGCAGACCTCTGTGGGGTTGTTGTTTGTTTGTTTGTTTTGATGCTTATTACTTGGTTTGTTAGAGAGATCTCCCTTTGAGGTAAAAAGAAGAGAGGGGCAGCGGGGATGGGGAGAGGGGCAGGTCTTCAACAATTCCCCGGGACCAGCAGCAGCAACACAGAGGGGCTCTTGCCTCTGCGTTTAACCAGGACAGCTTTCTGTGCCCGATGAGGACTGTCACACGCCAGGCCACTGGGTCTGAGCACATGGAACCCACGGAATCGTGGTTTGCAGTTTCATTGTTTTGGAATCTGTTCCACCATAAAAACAAGATGGGGGGGGAGCGTAATGCCAAGGAGACACCAAAGAGAAGTGGGGGAGGGGCTGGCCCCCAGAGCAGACCAGCAGAACTGATTTACGGACATTCTGGAGAGGTTTCTGTGGGGGGATGATTCAAGTCGGGTGGCAGCTCTCTCCCTTCCGTGGAAAAGTTAGAAGTGGCCACGGAGCTCAGCAGGGGGAGCTGCTTGCCAACAGGGTTAGAACAAAGGTGTAAGCAGTTTGGGTCCCTGATACCCTAGAGGAAAAAACAAACTGGTCTTGAACTGTCCAGACTCCTCATAAGAGAAAGAGTAAACCCTTGTGGCTTCAAGTCACTGAGCCCAATCCTAACAAAGGCAAAGCGATGGAGGGTTCTATGGAAGTATTCATGGGAACACTACACAGGGATTAAAAAGTCTTAGTGATCACCCATGCTTATGGAGACAGAAAGACATTCACAGCATATTGATAACTGAAGAAAGGAGATCATAAGTCTGGAAGAATCATGATCAATTAAAAAAGCCTGTAAAATTATATGAAAATATATATATATATATATATGTTTGTAGGGGGGCAGGTCTGAAAGGCTAGGCTTTCACTAAGAGTAGTTATCTTTACCTTTGAATGGTGCTGTTTGGAGGGAACTTAACTTTATAAAATATTTGTTGCAATTTGTTTGTTTCTTGGTTGACTTCATATTGCACAAAAAAGTTAAAAATAAAAAAAAGGCTACGGTAACTTACGTTGCCCATCAGTGATGGGAAGGAAGAAAATGTCATCAGATCCCTGACTGATGAAGCACTATGTCATGTACGAGAAACACTCTATCAAACAAATAAGACATGGAGAGAAGCAAGTAAGTAACGCGAATAAGAAACTTCGCAAAAGGGAAGCAGAAGTGATCAGTCAACAGAGGATAACAATGTTTCAACATTGTTAGTAATCCAAATATGCAAATTAAAACAGAAAGTGCTTTCAACCATCACATTGTAAAGTTTAAGAATAAAAAGATACTTTCGAATTGTTGAGGAGGCTGGGGCACACACGGCTCACCCTGCAGTATTTTCCAAAGGGCCCTGGACCAGCACAGATCGAAAGGCATAAATGTGGTCATGCTACTGTGCTTCTGAGGACTTCCCTAAAGGAGACAATCACACGCTGCCCCACATGCATATCCAAGGCTGTTTATCCCGTGGAGTTCATAATACGGAGAAACTGAAAATAATCTCATGGGGAAAGGGGGAGCCTTGCACAAAGGCAAATATTAGAAATAATTCTGAAGAAGGTGAGTGTTGTGGGGAACGTTCGTAATACCATACATGGACATATATATAAACTAAGTTAAATGCATGCTGTTTGTTTTCATGTAATATGTAACGTGCGGCTTCAAATACGACCTAAAATAAAAAGTCACATGGGCAGATACTCTGAATAACAGGCATTAGCTTTTTGAATAAACTGCTTTCACATGGACAATGCATGTGGCAGCCTATAGGGGAGTAGCCTCAGAGAATTCTAAAAAAAATTAATTGATTTCCTCCTGTAATGAAGCAGCTTCTAGCATCCTCTTCCCCTGCTCCCTTCTCTCTCGCTCTGGAAGGAAATATATCGGAAAGGAGGTGTAAGTGGCCCATTTGTTTTGCTTTCCTTCTGTTATTTTCACAATAAGGAAATGCAACAGGTTACTTTAAAAAGCAACACCTGGAACACAAACCATAATAAAGCGAACAAATAAATAGTACACTCAGAACAATTAAACACACATAGTAGGTCTTAGATTGTTAAGAGACTGTGATTTATTTGCTTGTTTATCCCACCCACATGCGTTTGACCTTCAACCATTTGATCCATAAATTATTGAGTAAAGATGAGTGAATAAGAAAAGAGAGAGAACTCCAAAATGCTGGTGAGCACAGGGAAGAACCCTTCCCTGGAGGAGACTGTAAGATGGACACAAATGATTTCTATGGTGTCTAGAATGTTCCCCGTTAGCCTGCATGTTACATGTTTCTATTTCTGCAACATTTACAGCCTTACCGTAAAACTGGCGAGGCCGCTTTGCCTTTGCAGAGAAAGCATGATTCAAATATGATATTTAAATATGACAGACATATTCAAACAAAGAGCACTGGATGCTCAACATGGGACACGGATGTGAGTGTTTTGAAAAGACTGTACCAGAAAAACGATATGGAATTTGTCTATTCTAAGATAACCAGATAAATAAATCAATCAACAATTTTATTTTTAACCTTCTAAACCCACTTAATGTCATATGTATACGTTCTGGGGAAATGCTTTTCCAACAATGAGCAATTCTGACCATTGGTTCTTTCATCTGCATATGGAGGGGTGTGTGGTTCTCCCCCAGCAGATCACAGTCACACCATTCAAGTGGGCAACACAGAGCTTTCCCGGGAGCTGAAATAACTTCCACTGACTCCCTGCCCCAGACATGATCTTTCCCAGAGCAGGCTATACAAGACCAGGCACTCCTAGTCCAAACTAAAAACACTCAGATGGACCAGTAGGGGTAAGCCGAGAAGACAGAGTTGGTGGAGGAGGGAACGTATTTCCTTGCCAGAAGCACGTCTGGAAGGATTTGAAACGCTCCTCTAGAGCATTTGAATCTTTAGATTCAAACATGTTTCGCAGGCAATGAGCAAACCAAGTAACATCATACCTTTAGAAAACTTCCACACTATCGTGGGTACAGGATAGCCCTCGGCTGAGCAGTTGAGGACGACAGCCTTGCCATAAATCCCGTCCTGGTCCCGTGGCTGAACCACAAATTTGGGAGGAACTGAAAAGACAGAAATGTCACCTTTAGTTCAGACAACAACACAATTTATTTTAATACCTGTAGGTATGATTTGAAGAATTCCAAGAATTTTAAAGAATATTAACATACAAACAATGTTTGTATGTTAATATACATGAAAAATTGGAAAACAGTATTTGTGAGCTAGAACAAATTAGGAAAATGACCTCATTTTTCCTAATGAGGAATAAATCATTTTCCTAATAAATCAATGAGATTCTTCAAACTGAAGTTACTTTGCACCTGGAAAAACTGGGCTCATGTGTGGAAGTTGACTAAACCCCAGGTATGTGACATTCTTTTTTATTTGTGTTACGGAAGATCTTCGGCAATCCAATCCATGGCAAATAGAATCAGGACCACAATTGGAAGAACAAAGAGTAATTAGTGAGAATAAGTATTCCTCTTGGGTGTGCACTGCTCAAAGCATTTGTGTTTGTTCTTCTTCTACAGGAGATGAAGGGAAAATTAATAGGCATCCCCTAAAGGCAATAAAGAACATAGCATGGTATTGAACTTTGCCCAAAAATCTGATGAAGACACATAGACCATTATTCTTGATGTCAGCACTCTCCTGGGCCAATGGGGGACAATGGAGGTTAACTAAAGTGAGGTACCATGATGGCTTATAATAAGTGTACTTATTTAAAAAAAAAAAACAGATGAAATAACTGAGTATTTGGTGACTTTTGTGAGGAGCTGAAAAAAATGCATCCCTACCCAAAACATACGCATGCCCTCTGTGTAGAACATGCCTGTCAAGAGAAGGCAAATGCCTTGTTAAGTTATTGCTATTCTAAGAGTATTCGAGCTTTCTCTGAAAGAGATGGTACAGGTACTTCTAGAAAAGGCAGCATCTGAAGGTATTAGAATCTCAGAAACTTTTCCATCAAAATCAGAATCTCAGAAAATTCTTCATCCCAAAATGATTAATTATATGATGAACTTCCAACAAAGCAATCACAGTACTATGTAAGAGGAGATGGACTGTGTCCCCTGTATGTCAGACCCTTAGCAAATGTGAGCGTTCTTCCTCTCCTTTCCATAATTCCTGGTAAAAGCTAATCTTGTCTGCTTTGCAGATTCCATAATTCTTCCTTTAGACAAAAATGGGCCTATGTGTTACAGATCAATAGGGAGTCCAACCATCACATGAATGGACTGGTAGAAAGATCAGAATCTAGGTGAGTTAGATGCTTAAAAGCATGTTGAAATGATATAAACCATAGTGAAGATCATTGTGGTCATAAAACACCCTAGGAGGAGGAAATGGCAGACGTGAGAAGCAGCTGGAGATGGATCTCACTGCTGTTTCTGAAAGAGATGACAGTGATGGCTAGGAGTACAGAGCCAAGGACTAAACACCAGTGCTTGAGCTCCAACTCTGTTTCTTCCAGTTGGATGATCCGGTGCAAGTTATCAAATATCTCTTGGCTTCGATTTCCTTATCTGTAAATTGGGGACAATTATAGCACTGATTTTATCAGACTGGTGTGGGGAATCAAATGGATTATGATTGCAAATGTCTCAGAACAGTGCCTGGAAGTTATGGAGTACTCTAAGTGTGCTGGGTAATTTAATAAATGCAGGGATGTCCAGCTTTAACATATCCTTAACAAACACAACTCCCAACTTGCAAATTAAATAATTTATATGGCCAATAGGTCTCTCCAATATTGCGTAACTATTAAGCAATTTTATTTCATTTAGATGATATCCTGAGACATACATATTCAATAAAATGTAAATATGTTTAAATTGGGTGATAAGGGATGACTATTTCATACTGGAAAAGTTATTTCTAGGAAAAGTGCTGGAGATTATATAGAGCAAAGTTTCTAGTAAAAATAATCAACCTCAAGGATAGATTGCAAAGTTTGAGGCACCATGCCAAAATCACTCCAGCCAGGTGGAAGGAAAATATACAGTCACCTATAGTCTATGCTCTGGCTCAAATTCTGCTGACAGAAGGAAACCCTTTGTCAAATGGGCAGGGTAACTAACCGCTTGCATTTCCTCTGGAATCATGTCTAATTATAATCGATCCATGACTCCTCCCCTCAATTTGGTTCCAATCCAAAGGGACATTACTTAAAAACTGACCAAAGAGGTTTACATGGGAAATAACCATTGACATATTGCAAGTGTAAGGTAATTACAGGTGGAAATGTCCCATAAAACCGCAAATTATCTTTCATGTCTTCCTCTTTCATCTCCTTGTATCAGGTACTCATGGCTCTTCCTCCAAAATGTATCACATATCCTCAAATTCTCTTCATCTCTTCACTGCCATGCTCTCGTCACGATGCGCAGGCAATGTGTGTGGTAAAGTGCCACACATGCTCCCTCCCTCTGGTTTCAGCACACCAAGGGCTGGACAGTTCCACACACCTGCCCGGGTGCCCACCAAGAGCATGAGTCTCTGCTGTCTGGGGCCTTCTCAGGAGTCATACATTCTTACTCACTTTCACTGGTGCAACACAGAAATGTGGGAGACAAACATGTAAAAATGAGAGGGCGGGGAGGGGAGTTCCCCTCCTCTCCAATCCATCCCGTGGAACTATTCTGAGGCACGTTCTATGGCTGTGCTTCTCACACACTGGAGGGCATCACAACCACCTGAAGAGCTGGCCCAAACATGAGTTGCTGAACCCTATCTTCCAAAGTCCTGACTCAGTGGGTCTGAGGAGGGATCCAAGACACTGTCTTTCTAATAATCTACCAGTGACGCTGAGGCTGCTGGTCCAGAGACAGCACTTTGAGAATCACTGTTCCATGGGACTCCTCGGAATTCCTCAGAGTACAAATGAGTCCCAGTGGCCCACAGCATCAACCAGCTCATTAAAACAACTTTAACTGATATCTTCTCTCTCCTTCTGATCTCATTCTCACTGCCCCCATCCCTCACTTTTGAACCCAGGAATCACATCTCAAATAAGTGATCAGCAGCCAATCATGGACCTCGAACTCTGCTTTCAGAGGAACTCCCGTTGCAATGAGGCTGGTTCCTGGAGCAGCTTGCTAATGGATCTACTGGCACCTACAGCCTGACTTCAATCCGTTCCTCACACACTGGCTGGAAGAATCCAAGACACAAACTGGATGAAGTGAGTCCCTGCTTCAAACCAGCAGTGCATTCCCATTGTCCCTTGATACAATCCAGACTCTTACAACACTCTGAAGGCTCTTTACGACTTGACTTGACATTCCCCTCTGGCTGTTGTAAGACCCCATCTATCCCCACCCCCATGACTGCTCTTGCTGCTGGGTCTTCACATAAGCTTCTCATGTCTTTGTGTAACAGATTCTCACTTAGGATTATTTACATCTCAGTGCAA
The DNA here is from genome assembly GCF_002288905.1 of Enhydra lutris kenyoni. Taxonomy (NCBI): domain Eukaryota; kingdom Metazoa; phylum Chordata; class Mammalia; order Carnivora; family Mustelidae; genus Enhydra; species Enhydra lutris. Next base: position 10,736,385 of record NW_019154127.1, read on the forward strand.
AGTCCACTTTGTCTGGAGCCCCTTACTGATGCTGTGGATGAGATTAAGTGCCCCCAGAGAACCCTGTGTTACCTGCTGTTGCCTTTACTGAGCATGTCTGATATTGCTGCTTTCACTGCCTCTCTCCCCCATCAGGCTCTGCCCCGCGGGAGAAGAAGAACCGTCCCTTTCCCACAGACCACTGTACCCCAGCATGGCACACAGTGATAGGACGCAAAAAACTCTCTGAAAATGCCTGTGGAATGGACTGACAAATAGGTATTATTATTCCATTTTTACAGAATAGGGAAATAGATTTTATCCAAAGTAGCATGGTTGAGTTAATACCACGGATCAGAGCGACCCCAAACCCCAAAGCCTTTGAGAAGGACAGACCTACTTTCTTCTGAGGGTGGAGAACAGAAAGCATTCTAGGAGGATTCTGGGCAAGGAAACACATACCAGAAGTGGAACTGTTGCAATTTGAGCTAAAACTTATGATAGGACCTGAAGACACAGCACTCTGTATGGTCTGGGTTATATCTCCCCAAAGTTACTGGCTCCCTTGGTAAAAATTATATTTGGGATGTATCTGGCTGGTTCAGTTCATTAAGTGGCTCTTGGCCACTGGCTCAGGTCAGGGTCTTGAGGTCAAGAGATCAAACCCTGGATCTGCTTCTGCTCTCAGTGAGAAGTTTACTTCAGATTTTCTCTCTCTCCCTCCATCCCTCCCTCTACCTTGTGCTTTTTCTCTCCCTCTCTCTCAACTAGATAAATAAATAAATAAAATCTATCAAAAAAAATTATATCTTGGTTTCCTTTTATTTGTGTAACACTTTATTTGGTACATTGTAGTGAGCATATATGCCAATCTTGTTGACTTTCCAATAGAAAGTGGAGGAGGAGGGTGATTAAGGAAATAGAAGGGATAGATTCAACCAAATAATTATGTCACATCCCCAAAAGGCAACATAAGCCATTCTTGCCATACACCTTTGTGTCATGAGACTCTTGTAGTCTGACAGTATCTCAAGACCCCAGGGATTCCTTGGAGGGAGTTGAATACTGAAAATTATCTGGAATTTGTGCTTAAAAATGTGCAAAAACAGGGAGCCTGGGTGGCTCAGTGGTTAAGCGCCTGCCTTCGCTCAGGTCATGATCCTGGGGCCCTGGGATCAAGCCCCACATGAGGCTCCTTGCTCTGTGAGAAGCCTGCTTCTCCCTCTGCCTGCCTCTCCTCCTGCTTGTGTTCCCTCTCTCACTGTGTCTCTCTCTGTCAAATAAACAAATAAAATCTTTTTAAAAAGTGTGCAGACTGAAAATAAATTTAAAAAAATGATTAAAAAAAGTGTGCAGAAACTAAAATTTTTTTAATGTTGTGTTTTCAACTTGTAACTTTTATAAGTAATTCCGCCTTTTTAATAGTTTTACAAAAATGTTCTGAAGAGGCTATAAATCTGTTGAATAAATGAAAAAAATGAGGGCCGTTTAAAATACAGTGATCTTTGGCTTGGTCTGTTTGCTAAAGGAAGGAATTATTTTTGTAGTTTTTAAGAGAGGAAGAGTAATATGCTTATAATAGAACAGGTATTTCTCAATGTTAGAGGCAGTCAAATTTTTTTTTTTTAATGTTTGAAATGCACGGCCTCCGAGAAGTTATATATTTCCAAAGGATATAAGCTTCCCTAAGCTGTCAACAGAGACAGGGATTCTGTTTTACTGAAGGCAAACCTGGAAGCTATTTGGTGGGAGGAATGGGGCAGGTACATAAATATTGCTGTTCTTTCCCGGTTGGCATTTAGTCAAGATGGTAATTGGACAAAGCCTAGGTAAGATTTAATTTATGACACTGGAAGCTAAAATCCAATGGCTTCCCATCACAACCAGAAAGATGGCCTGGCCTTTGCCCTCAATGTTTTCCCTCCTCCCTTACAGAACACTGAGCCCACTGTTCTCTTGCCGCTCTTTGAACACACAAAGCTCGCTCCTGACTTGGGTTCTTCGTGCTTGGTCATTCTGCCTGGCGCTCGCTATGCCTTGTTCCCTCACCTTACTCAAGTCTGCTCCAAAATCTCTTGGAAAAGTCTTCCGCTGTCCACCTGACCTGACCCGACATACCTTTCCTATCCTTATCACTCTCAATCCTCCAATTTCATAGAACTTGTAGATACCTGACATTGTGTGTCTGTTGTCTCTTTCACTGGAATGTGAGTTTTATGGGGCAGGAACTTGGGATCGCTATTTTGATCACCACTGTACCCCAGCACTCAGAATATCTGGTATAAAATAGATGCTTAATAAATATTTGTTGGAAGAATCAATGGATCAAGTAAAATGATAGCACAAATATGGTATCAAAAATTGGATAGCAAACATAGCAATAAGGTAGTGGCCTCATGTAACTTTTAGTTTCCTTGCCAAATAAAGGTCAACTCAAAGTCTTTTGCATGGTGTTTGTTTTCTGTGTGGCAGCTCATCATTAAAAGCCAGAAACAGCAGATACATCATAGGACATAAAGAAGTGTGAGAAAATGGACTTCCTTTGGAATCACAGAAAATCATCGCATCAGGGGCTTTCTTCTCAGTGATGCAGAGCCAATAATAGGAAGCAAAGGGCACGTGTGTTCTGTCATTAAGTCTAGTACTTTCCCTCCAAATGGCTTCATTAATGCCAAGGTCACTCGTCTGAGCATGACATTAGGGAGATCATCGGTCCACAGCAAGTGTAAGCCATGGGGCACACACATAAGAGCTAAAGGTTGTTTGGTTCTTTTTTCTTTTAATTTCCCTTCTGATAACAGCTAATGTATTTTAAATTAAGTCTCTATAAATCTTCCCAATGACCCGAACAATCAAACACTGTGCTAAGCTCTATAATGATCTGAGGTCATAAGACTGTGATAGAAGGGATGACTGAGAATTGGGCTCCAAAATTCCATTGCTGTCATACACATTCATTCTACACCTCTGCTGAATTACCTTAGTTGTCACCTTCATCTCCTACAAGCAATTTACCCCCAACTGCTGTAGTTCCCTCAAAAATAAATTGTACTTTTACCTTTAGACTACATTCCCAAGGCCTTCATTCTAATTAATCACCTAATGCCTGGATTTCCCCATGGCCTCTTCTGTGGAGTGTGTCCTCAATCATGTTCCAAAATCATGTGGATGTGAGTGGCACAAAGAGACAGACAGAAAGGGTAGAAGGGTGTCATCACTCACTGAGTGCTTATTATGTACCAGGCACTGGGATAAATACATTATTTAAGCCCCAGAAATTCCTATTAAGTATCATTCCATTTTATGAATCAGAGAATGGAGGTAAAGAGAGGTTAAGGAATTTACCCAAGGTCACGCAGCTAATAGGTGTCCCGATCATGATAGGACTGAAAGGAAGAAAAGAGGAAAGAAGAGATGCAGGGAAGAGTTCTGGGGATTCACGTTTGCAGGCTAGTGGGCTTTCCCTTGGGTCTCCTGTGCACACAGCACAGTCCATCACCTGCCCCCAGACTGGTCTTCCTGCCTCAAGATGATCTGTTCAAAGACATTTGTAGTTCTCCATCACTTCCTCCATCAAGCCCATATTTGTTGATAATAACAGGCAGATGGGTAAACTCTGACCATGCCACAACCTCTATATCTTGGCTGTTGCTATCCCTCCCTGACCTCAGAACATATGCCTGGACACCTGTGTCCCCTCTACTCATTCATGGAGAGTCATCAGAGGCCTCTGTTGCCAGCCAGGAGCCAAGGTCATGCTGACTGTTACCTTGTTACCTAATTAAATTGTCTCAGCATCTCCAAGGGGTAAGTCTCACTGTTCCTATTTTCTTACTGAGAGACTAAATGTTGCATTTTTATTCTCTTTCTAAACCCTACTCACATCAAGGCTGATGGAGCTCACTCATTCCATGAAGACTTCATGGAACATATCAAACACTGGTCTCTCCCTTATTAGAACTCATTCTTCTCCTGTAATTACTAGTCTGTCTCTTGAAGGCTTCCAAACCACCCTCTTTGTGACAAGGCAATTTCAAGGTCTCTAAGCTCCTCACTCTGATTCTGGTTTTTTCCAAACCACATCTCAGACCAAAAACTTTAAAACCTCCAAGAGAAAAAAAAAAAAAAAACATTTCTAAACTCGAGTTAAAGATTTGAATAAAGACCCATATAATTATTCTCTAATGCTGTTTGCTATTTTCAAGTGGGTTTTGTTTCCCTAACTACAGCTTTGCTTTTTTGGTGTGTGTGAACCAAGTAACAACTGTGTTCCAAAGTTAATGTTAAGTCCACATTTTGTAATACGAATGCTCTTTCATTCTAAATGGCATAAAAGGATAAGATTCTTCATCTTACCTAAAACATCTATTTAGTTGATTCATAACAAGATCCAGCTGAAGTGATGATAAAATTCAACTACTTGACCACTTAAATTCAAAGCTGAAATTTGAGCAGCTGCCTGATTCCTAGCAGTTGAAGACAAGAGGCTGCCACTCACAGCAGGCATTAGCCACCCACAGAGAGAGCTCCCTGTCCCAACTATTATGTGCTGAGGCCAGGGGGAGAATGGAGGAGACAATAAGATATCTCATGTCCCACTCCAACACCCAGCACTGTCCTTGGCCAGCTACTCTTGGGGAGAATGTCTGTCATCAAGGCTTCTCACACACTTCTCAATTACTTAGCCACAGATTTCTGCAAAGTATCTTCTGAGTTAACCCTAGCTTTGTCATCCCTGCTACCACCACCTTAACTCCAACCATCACCACTTCTCATGTGGACCACAGAGCCTCCCCTCTGGGCTTCTGGACTCCTGGTCTCACTTTAATCTATTGATTTTTTTTTCTTTTGTTTAGATCTCCTCATTCAATTCCATGGCCTCCAGACCTCAGGACACAGAAACTTCCAGCTGTGAACCAAAGTTAGCTCTGTGTCTGACCCTCCTCCGTGTTGGTCTCTAGCCACTCCATCCTACCACATCAGGGAAATAAGTGTATCTGCTGTCTTAAGCCTCCCCACCACCACAAGTAACAGACTTTCTTCCAGGAACACATTACCTTCCTTTCTATCTTTTGTAACTCCCTGCTGTATTTTCTAATGGCTCAGGAACCCCACTCCCTCCCTCTGGGAACCTGCCTCATGCGTCTCCTAACTTAAATTTGGTTAACTTTCCTTTCTTCTTCATAGTTGCCCTGCAGCTTGTCACACCAGCCTGTGGGACTATCACCTGTCTCTCTCCCACTAGATGGGGGGCTCTCACTGGGAAGAAAGAAACATTCATCATCTCAGTGACTATTACAGGGCCTAGAAATTATAACTATGTGCTAAATACACTGCTGTTTCATGCTGGAATAAGAGAAGGATGAAGGAAAGATATTATTGTCTATTTTATTTTTGCATGTTATAAATTATTATTGTTTAAACTCCTAAATATTTTAAAGGAAATGAAATGAAAATGGTAATAAGGTGTATCTTATCTTTAGCCATAAATTTATTATATCAAGAGATCTTCATTCCTCTTGTACATCAGTTTCCATGGAATCATTTTCTTTTAGCTTCAAGAACATTCTTTAATATTTACTGTAGTAAAATCTAGCTGGTAATTAATTCTCTAAACTTTTGTCTAAAAATGTATTTATTTCACCTCCATTTTTGAAGAATATATTTTGCTGGTTATAGAATCCTAGAATGATAAATGTTCCTCTTCCACCCCCTCCTTTCAGCACTTTAAAGATACTGTTCCATTCTGTCCTTGCTTGAATTGTTTCTGATGAGAAGCCTAAAGTTTTCTTACTTGGTCCTCTTGATGTAACAAGTCATATTTCTCTGGTTACTTTTGATATTTTATTATTAGTTTTGAACAATTTAATTAGAATGTGCCATGGAATGGTTTTTCTTTATGCTTATTTTTTGAGAGTTCTATTGTTCATTTTGATATGTAGATATATATTTTTCTTCACATTTAGAAAATTTCCAATCATTATTATTCAAATGTCTTTTTTCCTTCCACCTTTTTTTAAGAGTCTATGTATATGTTGATATATTGGACATTTTCCCAAGTTTAGTGAGCCACTGTTTACTGTTTTTCCATCTTTTACCTCTCCATGAAAATATCTGAATAATTTCTCTTGCCCTCTTTTCAAGTTCAGTAATCCTTTATTCTGCAGTATCTAATATCTTATTAAATAGATCCAATGACTGTGGAAAGAGCTGAGATGCCCTTCAACAGATGAATGGATAAAGAAGACGTGGCCCATATATACAGTGGAATATTATTCAGCCATCAGAAAGGATGAATACCCAACTTTTGCATCAACATGGGTGGGACTGGAGGAGATTATGCCAAGTGAAATAAGTCAAGCAGAGAATTATCATATCATATCAGTATCATATCATATATCAATCAATTATCATATGGTTTCACTTACTTGCGGAACATAAGGAATAACTTGGAGGACATTAGGAGAAGGAAAGGAAAAGTGAAGGAGGGGAAATTGGAGGGGAAGACGAACCATGAGAGACTGTGGACTTCGAGAAATAAACTGAGGGTTTTAGAGGGAAGGGGGGTGGGGAGATGGGTGAGCCTGGTGGTGGGTATTAAGGAGGACACATATTGCATGGAGCACGGGGTGTAGGACATAAATAATGAATCTTGGAACATTGCATTAAAAACTAAGGATATATTGTATGGTGACCAACATAAAACGATAAAAAATTAGCCATTCAAAAAAAATAGATCCAGTGAATTTCTCATTTCAGATATTATGTCTTTCAGATCTAGAAATTCTTTCTGGTTCTTTTTTTTAAAAATATTTTACATTTACCTTCTTGCATTCCCTAAGTATTCACTTACTGCGCATAACTTTTCATTCGAATCCTTGAAATGAGATGATAGTTGCTTGAAAACCTTGTCTGCTAATTCCAACATCTGCCATGTCCATTAGTCTGTTTCTTTGTTTTTTCTTGTGTTTACAACTCACATTTTCCTCCTTCTTCATATATCTAGTTACTATGTGTAACACATTATGAATACGCTCTTGAGAGTAATGATTTTGTTGACTTCCTTTTAAGAGTGTTGAATGTTATTCTTGAAGACATTTCATTTACTGGTGAAGCTTTATCTTGTCAATTCTCTCTTAAGGCCTTTTTAGGGTTTGTTTAGAGTAGTCCTTATTCCAGGGATAGATTAGCCCTCCTCTTAGTGGCCCCCCTAAGATTTTAATAGAATTTTTGTATGTTCTTTACTCTGGCTATTCAGAACTCCATTATACCCCAGCCCTGGGTAACCTCTGATGTCTGTATTGATCTCACATCTACCTGGTGTTTCTTCCCTGGTAGAGGTCATGCAGTCTCATCCTATGCACGTGAAATATAGTATTCAGCTAAAGACTCAAAAGGAGATTTTTAGAAATCTTTCTCTGAACAGCTCCCTACTTCCCAGTATTCTGCCCTGCAAAATCTCACACCTCAATAGTTTCTAAATTTCTGTGGGTATTCTCCACCCAAAAAGATCACTGTTATCTACTTGGGCTCTGTATCCCTCTGCCATTGTTTGGAATGTGCCCCAGGCAGAAATCTGGGGTAAATTTTGGAGCTCAACTTATATACTTCCACTTTCTCAAGAATCACAGCCCTCTGCCTCCTGTTCCACTGCCTGGAAATGGTTGTTTTATAAAATTTTCCCCAGTTTTATAGGTGTTTTTTTTTTTCATGATAGGCGTACAAATCCATTACCTGTTACTGTTTGATGGCCCCATTCAATAAATGTTATACTTTGTTTTTCAAGTTACTTGAACCAATATCTGCCTCCCTGAAATTTCCAATCATTTCAGTTGGTTCTGTCTTTTGGATTACCCCCACAATGGTTCTTACCATAGTGCTTGTAATGTATGTTATTGATGCAAAGAATCCAATCCCAATTCACTAACTCAAGGACTTTGATCCTGTAATTATCTCCTCTTTATCTTTACCACGTTTCTCTCCTCTCTACTGACTCATTTCCAATGGATGCAAGTTTCTCTTGTCCCATGTCCCATGTCCTCTTCAACTTCCTCTCTGTTTTTCTGCCTCCCATCATAGCAATGTCTCTGAAAATATTAAAATAATCGTACATATTTCCTTGAATTCCCACACATTTAGTCATCTCCCTTTCTGTTCATTAGCCACACTAATCAGACATTCACTGCAACCACACCACTCTTCATGGTCATAAACAATGTCCATTTCCCTAAACCAAATAACCAATTCTTATATTTCCTTTTTCTATTTCCAGTGGGATTTTATATACATTATTGCCTATGTTTCTTGATATATTTATTAATTTGCTTCCAGGGCACTACTTACTGGACATCTTTTTACTCTACAGCCTTGTCCTTTTCCCTGTTTCTTTTCCTGATTCCTGGAACCTCAAATGCTAGAATGTTTTGGGTCTGGACCCTCTTGTTTTTCCCACATCATTGTTCACCATGTCACTGTTATTCTTCGCTTCTTCTCTACTTCTGTTAAAGACTTCTGTTTACCTTATTAAGCAATAAATGTTATTCCTCTTATTTGCAACATTCTTATAAACTTTTTTTTTTTTTTTTTTTTGCTTTGCCTCCGAGAGATATCGCAAACTTAATTTCTTCCTCTTACTTTAACCATTGCCACCTTCATACCTTCATTCAGGGCACTTTTTATCTTACCTGAACTTCCAAAATGGACTCTTAATAACTACCTCTACTATTTGGACCAGTCCATTCTTCAAACAACTGCTAGTGTTATAATTAAAAAGATAAATCAGGCCATGCCACTGACCTGGTTAAAGTCACTAATGACATCTCTTCACATTTAGAAAAAAGTCCAGACTCCTAAAATAGCATATTCAAATAATTCAGGGTGTTAGGACTTGACTTTGCTGTATGCTAAGTCCGCTTGGGGGTTCTACTAATGCCTGAGCCCCACCTCCAAAGATGGCTATTTAGTTAGTTTGGGCTGCAACACAGACATTAAGAATTTTAAATCTCCCCATGTAATTCTAATGTGTGATAAAATTTGAGAAACACCAATAGGAGATTTTTGGGGGGAAATCAAAAGAAATACCTCAGAGATCTGAAAGATGGATCTACTCCCAAAGATTATGTTTCAATTGGGCTTAACTGGGGCCAGAAAAGAATTATCAGTGTTTTCTTAAATCCGTTAAGAGATTCTATGGTTAAATCTAGATTAAGGATTACTGTCCTACAACATCTTGTCCTTGACCACTTCTCCAACCACTGACCTGCTTGTGAAGCACATTCCTTTTCTCAGAATTATCTTACTTCATTGGTGATTTAATGCTAAGTTCACAGAAGTTCATTCACCATATTTGAAGAATAACCACGTGGAGCCACTAATCAGATTGTGATCAAACACATCACCCCTGAAGCTGAGCTCAACTTCAGTTCATCTGACCTTTGCTCTTGGTTACCTTCCCTACAAGGGCAAGTGATACAAACAACATTGTGTACATTTTTGTCCAACATTCTGTTTTCTGACTTGCATCCCTCAGACAGATTCTTCAGGAGACAGGCTGATGTACTGCTTTGCCCTTCACAAATACTAGTAAGAGTCATTTCCTCTTATAAGAAAACATTTGGGAAATGGATACCACACTGGCTCCCATTTTTATTTATCTTCCAAAAATGAGAAAGAAATTCATGTATTCCTATTCTTATACTCAAAAGCACAAGGTAGAAAGAGGAAAAAATATCACTTGTATATTTAGCTTGTATGTGACTGAAAATATATTTTCTTGCTCAGGGAAAATCTTTTCTTTTTACAAATACAAAGTTGGTTTCGTCACATAAAATCCAAATATGCTTCAGTCTCTTTTGTTGGCAAGTACATAGAAAGTACATTACTCTTCAGCCAGAAAGGGAGAGATGTCATGAGGACACGGTCCAAAGATTAAGGAAGGACATAGGAATCTGTTGCTCAGAAAGAATCTGCTCAGATCTATCAACTATCTGGAAAATAATGGAAATCAAACTCTTCTAAAAGTTACTCTGAGAGCCCAATATTTGGAGACTTAAAAATGCAAATAATCAACATTAACATAAGCCTTTAATTTTTACACAGTTGCTTTTGCAATGTGGGTAAGAACTATACTAGAGCATGAATGCATGTAGCTCTTGGAGAATCATAAAACCACATGTCAGTGCCCAGTGGACTTTATAGAATACTAGCTGCTCATTTTGCAGATGAAGAGTAAAGTGTTCCTGGGAATTTGGTGACAAGAATATAGATTTGAAATAAGACAAATGCTTACATTTTAGATGCACTGAGTCCCCTGTCAATATCTTCTACAAGCTAGACCCCCATTTTAATTTCTAAATAAATAATCCCCTGTTTTGTTTGATTTAATAAATGTTGTTATAGCCTCCTAAATCAATGAGAGGTAAAATGCTAAACAGAAGAGAGGAGCAAAACAGATTTCTAAATTGAAACTATCTTCACATTTCTAAAGCTAAAACAAAAAAAAAAAATACAAGAAGCTACTTTTTGCTATGTGTCAACTGTACTTCAGTAAAACGAATATAAAAAGGCACTGTTTTGTGAATCTTTAGAAAAAGTGTGATCTGATAAAAAATATTTGACATTTTTAAAGCCATAACCTAAAACATAATATCATAAAAAGTGCTAAATAGAATAAACACAATACAGCAGGAGCTTATGAACTTTTGTGGCCAACGTAGGGAAAGCCTAGCTCGTTCATTAAACCCTACTCCCACCTCTTCATACACACATTTCTTAGTTGCTAATTACTTGGAGCTCCATATTTTAGGTAAATAAAATCTTGGTTTGGTGCCAGTAGAGTTTGTAGTGGGGTTTATTTTAGAGGGATGACAGCAAATTCTATGAATTCTTATTCTTTTCCTGTTATTTCAAGCAAACACTCTCTGTGAGCATCGTTGAACTTGGCTGCGTTGATGCCACGCATCCTATGTCCCTGTCCTTACCTCTCACAATCAACTGGCTTTGGTGCTCCACCGCTGCAGCCTCATTCCTGGCGATGCAGGTGTAATTCCCATTGTGCATGAGGGAGAGATTGGAAATCCGCAAAGAGCTTGTGAAGTCAATGTTGTCGATGGTCACCCCGAGGCTTGCTGGGATTGGCCGGCCGTCCTTCTGCCAGGTGATCGTGATGGGCAAGTCCCCTGAGACCACAACACATGGGATAAAGACCCGCTGTCCAATGGAGAATCTTGGAAACTCAAAAGGTTGGATAAAAGGTGGGACTGAAAGAAAGAAGAGAACACGTAAGAGAGGAAGGTGGGTAACAAACCGCGTGCATGCTCTCCGTTCTCTGTTCCTTCAACCCTCTTGCATGACATTGAAAGAGGAACACAGTCGCTGCTGCAGAATGTAAATACAGAAAGTAGGAGAAGAGTGAAATTGTGCTATCCCGCTACTTGATTTTTCTCATCGTTCTAAATGAAAATCATGGCCTAATTTGTACCTCGGCAAACACGCTTAATTTATTTTGATAAACTTTTTAGAAAATAATCATTTTTGAATGAAAATATTTCTGACTCTGCACTCTTCATGTAAATGCTGTGAAAGAGGCATTTGGATTTGGTTTTCCTTAGAAGCTTTTTTGAAAATTATGTGTACAAGAAAAGATTTCTTTCCTGCTTCTCTAATACTAGCACAGTCATTACCATTCCCCCTTTAATGCATTCCATGGCTTGCTAATAGGCGTACTTTAAGCTTGTTCAAGAAGGGATTCTAATTTCATTGTTAAACTTTTTTTTTTTCCTTAGGACTAACATCCAACAAATAGCAAGTGTCAATGAAAAAGACTTATTTTAGTGAGGATAATCACATCTCTACTCTGTACTCCTCAATTTTGTACATTCCACATTAAATGGTGAACTGATCCGTGGTCAGTTTTCTTTGCTGTTATGTGTTGTCAGTGAGAACAAGGTTACAGCCTTCAACCTGGCCAGCCACGGACACAGCCAAGCTCAGTCTGGAAAGCGCTTTTCTGATTTAATTTCCCTGATAAACTCCTCTTCACTTTCTCACCTCAGGACCATTTTTCTCAGGAACTTCCTGGATGGTCTCACAGGATTTCAGAGTCATACCATGCTTAAAATGGAGCCAGAGAAGCCAACTTTGAATCCTACTTGGTCACTTATGGTTGGTGGGGTCATGAGCAAGTTATCAATATGGTCTTCCTATCAACCCTATGGGGTTGTTATGCATAGTTTCACTTTGTAGAGGGGGAAACTGGTTCTTAAAGATACGACCTTGACCTTGGCCATAAATCTAGTTCACTAAAGAGTGAGAGCTCAGACCTTATCAATTTTATCTTAGAGACTTGGAAATATGCAAAACTGTCAACTGCAATCATTAAGCATGCAAGAACTTAATATGAACCAGTTACTGTACCAGATAACTTCATAGAATTAAATCAGTAAATAGTAGGATATCTGCAGATTTGTTCCTTAATCAATTATAGGTACATTTCAATAATCAGCTTGGGGGATATTTAAGAGATAAAGCTGAGAAACATCTGAATGGAGGGGTGCCTGTGTGACTCAGTCGTTAAGTGTCTGCCTTCCACTCAGATCATGATCCCAGGTGCATTGGGCTCCCTACTCGAAGGGATGTCTGCTTCTCCCTCTCCCACTCCCCCGGTTTGTGTTCCCACTTGTTCTGTCTCTTTCTCTCTGTCAACTAAATAAATAAATAAAATCTTAAGAAAAAAAGAAAAATCTGAATGGAAACCATTCATTGAGCTCCTGGTATGTGTTTGACGACCCTGTGTGCTGGGCACACAGCAATAAACATAGTACACCAGCCTCTGTCTGGTGGAGCTTTCATATACAGTCATAGGTAGTGGAGGTCAACAGAGCAGAGCTGTGGCTACTCTGCTATTTAATATTATTATTACTACTATTATTACCATATGCTTTCAAAAGCATTTAGGAGTAAGAACACAGAACTGCAAACACAACCAGAGTTAGACGGTCTAGTGAGTCAATGGCTCAAGTTAGGTGTGACCAGAGAAACAAACAAACAAACACCAAACAATTTAAGGTGCCAGTGCATTTCATGTCAAAATTGCTGACTTCTGACAGTTTGCTGATTTTCAATGGGGAGTTAAAGTTTTGGATCTGCAGTGAGTTGATCTGACACTAGGAGAAAAAAGTCTTGGGATGAGCTTCTACCTGGGGCTGGTAGAAAAGATCAGTTTGGATTAGGCTATGATTATTCACAATTGATATTAGGCAGGAAAAGTGCCAACTTGTAGCAAAGGTGCTTGCATTTCTCTGTTGCCCCAAATGACATAAATATTTACTATTGGTGTACATATTATTAACGCTTAATAAACTACCTTTTCTTAAATAATTAAATACATTTCCTCTTGTTTGGTTCCTTACACATCAAAACTTGGTTGTCAGTCTACTTAGACAAATCTAGGCACTCAGACAAACTAAGCTTGGTGCTTGTTATCTGAATTGCAGATCATTTTTGTTTTTAAGATGAGAACTCTGGACCCAGATCACCGGGTTTAAATCCAGCTGTGCAACTAACTAACGCTTTCAACTCCACTCTGTGTCTCTGTTTCCTTATGTGTGGAAGGAAGGGGTTGTTGTGAAGCATGGATGAGTTAGCAGGGGGTTCACAAACTTCCAAGGACACCTGAATCCCTTGTTTAGCACAGGTTCTAAATTGTGAGCCTTAAAGGAGAAGAAAAAACAAAATGGTCAAGTTGAAAGATCACTTGGCAAGGGAAAGGACTCCATTTCTACAGTTATAGTAGGGAGAAGGAAAATATAAGGATTTACTTTCTATTCCCCAGATCAAGAAAGAAAGTTAAGACATAGCATACTCTCAATCTATTCAATGAGAACACAATATGTAGGATGTAGAATATCAATGATTATTAAATATAAGAATGTCTGTTTCTGAGAGCAAAAGAAAGTTGTAGAACAGAGAAAGAGCAGGTGCATGTTATTTTCAAGAACAGAGGCAAGAAGTAGCTACTGAGGAATCATTTATTTGTTTGATAGTTTAGAGGCAAGTGCACCCGAGTGGGGGAGGGGGAGGAGCAGAGAGAAAGGGTGGGAGGATCTTAAGCAGGCTCCACACTCAACGTGCAGCCAACCATGGGGCTCAGTCTCACGACCTTGAGATCATGACCTGAGCCTAAATCAAGAGTTGGATGCTTAACTGAGGTTCTCCAAAAAGAATCATCATTTAAAAAGAAAACAAAAACAAATTCTACCCTTTCAAAATTTCTGGAATTCATTGGTTTATAGAATTCCAAGGGATATGATCATAGTCCCAGGAGTAAATTTCAGAAACTTGAACCCCAGAGCAGCACTCCTGATGACCCATGCCTAAAGACCTACACCTCCAATGCAGTGAAAACAAGCATCAGGAAGCCCATGTGCTCACCCTCAACTGTGAATTGAGAGTGACTCAACTCTCAACTCTGAAACAGGAACGCCTGCCTTTCAACACAGTGCTGTGGACTATGACAACACTCAAATGTCTCATTCTTAGCCTAAACCCAAGGCTGAGAATGCAGACATGCTCATATGGGCTCAGTGAGAAGGCAGAGTTTACAAACAAGGGGACCAGACATAAATTTATAAAGAGTAGACACAAGAACACAACATGCACAGCAGCTGGGGGGACACTGCCCTTCATTGCCAGTGTGTTCACAGCTAACACACAATCACAGTATATAATTAAAGTAAGTACTTTGTTACATACTCCAAATCACAAGTTAGATATAATGTATTAAATGGAAAAAATGTGTATCAAAACATTTTACAATACAGCCAGCCAAGGGATGCCTGGATGGCTCAGTCAGCCAAAGTGTCTGACTTTGGCTTAGGTCATGATCCTGGGGTCCTGGAGTCAAGCCCTGCATTGGGATCCCTGCTCAATGGGGCACCTGCTTCTCCCTCTCCCTCTGCCGCTCTCCCGGCTTGTGCTCTCTCTCCATATCTCTCTCTTTCTCTCTCTCCCTCTTTAATAAACAAACAAATAAATAAACAAATGAGTAAATAAAATCTTTTTTTTAAAGATTTTATTTATTTGACAGAGAGAGAGATCACAAGTAGAGAGAGAGAGAGAGGAGGAAGCAGGCTCCCTGCCTAGCAGAGACCCTGATGTGGGACTCGATCCCAGGACCCTGAGATCATGACCTGAGCTGAAGGCAGAGGCTTAACCCACTGAGCCACCCAGGCAGCCCCTAAATAAAATCTTTTTTAAAAAGTTAAAAGAAAATACAGCCAGCCAAGAATGTTGCT
The DNA here is from genome assembly GCF_002288905.1 of Enhydra lutris kenyoni. NCBI lineage: Eukaryota > Metazoa > Chordata > Mammalia > Carnivora > Mustelidae > Enhydra > Enhydra lutris. The sequence continues at coordinate 10,751,657 of NW_019154127.1, forward strand.
CCCAGCAAAACTATAATTCAAAAAGAAATTTTTGTCTATTACTGAGAGTGGTGTGTTAAGATCCCTTACTATTAATGTATTCATATCAATATGACTCTTTATCTTGATTAACAGTTGTCTTATGTAGTTGGATGCTCCCATATTGGGGACATAAACATTTACAATTGTTAGATCTTTTTGGTGGATAGACCCTTTAAAAATGATGTAGTGTCCTTCTGTATCTCTGACTACAGTCTTAAGTTTAAAATCTAATTTATCTGATATGAGAATTGCTACCCAAGCCTCCTTTTGAGGCCCATTGGCACAACAGATGCTTCTCCATCCCTTCACTTTCAGACAATTTTTTTAAACTTTTATTTTTTTAAATTTTATTTAATTTTTTCAGTGTTCCAAGATTCATTGTTTATGCACCACACCCAGTGCTCCATGCAATACGTGTCCTCCTTAATACCCACCACCAGGCTCACCCAACCTCCCACCCTCCGCTCCTCCAAAACCCTCAGTGTGTTCCTCAGAGTCCATAGTCTCTCACGGTTCATCTCCCCCTCTGATTTCTCCCCCTTCACTTTTCCTTTCCTTCTCGTAATGTACTTCATGTTATTTGTTATGCTCCACAAGTAAGTGAAACCATATGATAATTGACTTTGTCTGCCTGACTTATTTCACTCAGCATAATCTCCTCCAGTCCCATACATGTTGATGCAAAAGTTGGGTTTCACCCTTTCTGATGGCTGAGTAATATTTCATTGTATATATGGTCTATATCTTCTTTATCCCTTCGTCTGTTGAAGGGCATCTTCGTTCTTTCCACAGTTTGGTGATTGTGGCCATTGCTGCTATGAACACTGGGGTACAGATGGCCCTTCTTTTCACTCCATATCTTTGGGGTAAATACCCAGTAGTGCAATTGCAGGGCATAGGGAAGCTCTATTTTTAATTTCTTAAGGAAACCCCACTGTTTTCCAAAGTGGCTGCACCAACTTGCATTCCCACAAACAATGTAAGAGGGTTCCCCTTTCTCCATATTCTCTCCAACACATGTTGTTTCCTGTCTTGTTAATTTTGGCCATTCTAACTGAGAGACAGACTTTCCCAGATAAACGTAACATAAATTCACTCCTAGGGCTGTCCTACAAGAGATATTAAAGAAATTAGTTCAGGTTGAAATGAAAGGACACTAGGCTATAACACAAGGCCATATGAAAGTATGCCATTCTCTAGTAAAAGTAAAGGCAAATATAGAATATTGTATTATTGCAATTTTTATGTGTAAATTCACTTCTAATTCTTGTATAGAATTTAAAAAAACAAAAGCATAAAGTCTATGAAACTGTTAATGGCTATACAACTTTCAGAAATGCAGAGCTGGACACCAGGACCCTGGGATCATGACCTGAGGTGGAGGTGGAAGCTTAAATGAGTGAGCAACCCAGGTGCCCCCTAAATTTTCTTAAAGTACCCCAAATCTTATATTTTGCATGCCTAAGTTATAAAATTGAAGGCAAAAAGTAAACCAAGTGAACCAAGACAAAAAGTAAACCTAGAACAAAAATGTTCATAATGACTTGCTAAAGCCAAACACCCTATTTGAGACACACTGCTGGCTTTATCTCGTTCATTAGTTCACTTCTTAAGGTAAATCCTCTGAATCTTGTTGACAGTGCAAGCTTGTAATATCAGAGGACAAAAATCTGGAGTGTGGCCTACAACAGGTTGGGACATAACCTTCCTACACGAAGCATGTAAATACCTGCTAAATGTCGCTGATTACCAGGTCTGTTGATACCATTCTCTGTGCCAGTGGGGCTCCTCTCTCCTAGGCAGTTGGGAGCCAGTGAATCCAGCCAAATGTTCATTTCAACTCTTTCTCTTTCTAAATCCTTAACGAGAATGTTGAGTTAGGCTAAGACATTTCTATGTCTTGTCCCTCAAGAATTAACTGTATATTCTTCCCCACAGGGGAAAAAGGGAGCTTTTATTTTCTTCCCAGAGAGAAGTATGACATAGGAAATGAAACTTGAGTTGGGTGTCGGCCAAACTCGGGTAATTTGTGGTGTCTTCCTGGTCCACTTTCTCTATGTCTGCGATTCCGTTTCTTCATGCATAAAGTGATGACAAGGAACACAATTCATGAGTGTCGGTGTGGGCTTCCTGTAACATGCGGGCAGAGGACCTGGGGTGCACAGAAGCTGCTCAGCTTGCAGTGTTCTCTCTTCCTTTCCCTACTTTTTTTTTTTCCTCTCTCTCTCTCTCTCTCTTTTTTTTTTTTTTTTTTTGACCCAGAGCCCACAGTTCACTGGGAAAAAATCAAATACATTACATGGATGTTGAGACACACAGAGGCTGTACTGACACTGTTGTGTATAATTTCATTAATTCCACATTCATCATCACTTCTCTAATGGTACCTTAATGCCCTGGTCCTCCATATAGTCCCCAGGTTGACAGCGCCTGCTCTCAGACTGCTCAAAGAGCCTGGCTCAAGCCACTGTTCTGGGCTACAGCAATGGATAGTCTCATCTTCCCAGCTCCTTTTCCCCATTCCATCCAACAAGCTCTCTCTTCTTGTCCTTCAAGAAGTTTTCGTGTTGTATACCTTGCATGCTTCATGAAATGTCCACAACTTGAATCTGTGAATCCTGCCCATTATGGGAATACGAATCCCACAGCTGATTTCTGAGAGTTCAGTCCCAATGACATCTTTGGTGCCTGTACTCCCACTAGACATGCCCAGGACGGGCAGAGGCTTCCAGGCCCATACTGTTCCCTGAAATGAAAGCTGTGGCTCTCAAATCACAAGGTTGATGAGTGTGTGTGTGACTTGTGAGTTAAGTACATCACTCAACCATCTTTTCACCTGTTATTAAACAGGTGTTAAAAGACCTGTTATTTGTCCAATTCTGCTATTTGACAACATGCATTGGATTCCAAAATTATAGATTACTGTCCCTATGCCACATAGTTCTCTACTCTGTTCAACAACATGATTAAACTCTTCACCACCTACTCCAAGAGTCCACTGTTCAAGATTCTATAGTAGAAAGTATCCAGGATGGCACGTGAGTATAATGTGAGTATGGCAGTCTGCGCACATGTGTATTTCCTTAAGTAGAGTGACCCAGGAGGCAGAAGTCATATTGAACTTATCTTTACTTCCCACAATTAGAGGAATAAATAGTGTCTTGTACATTTAACTGCATAATAGTTTTTGAAAATACCTTGTAAAGGTGACAATGAACATGTGTTTACACTCTGGACATTAGATAAGTCTGAAGTTATGAGTGGAAAGGGAAATAGATCCAGAATATAATAATGAGATGATGATAAGGACAAAGGTGAGGCTGTGTTTCATGGTCTGATTAGTGTAAGGGCTCAGGACTTCTAACTTGAGGTTCCACTGAGCTCACTACCTCCTACTGGTAGGGTGAGTTGGGGAGATAAATTCAAACCTACCCTTGCTTCTTCAGTATGGTCATCTGGGCCGATTGAGAACAGTTATGTGAGCTTGATCTCCTGAGCTAGAGCTGCTCCTAACGCACCATGAATTGCATTGCTAGTGCTGGGCCTGTGTCTGCTGGAGAATGATGGGTGTGAGGCCAAATTCAGGAGGGCATGATTGGGAGTAAGAAGGTTATTGGGGCCAGAAGATGCTTAAGATATCAGAGTCTACCACATGTCCACATAAATGTGGGTTCCTGTAAAAGCCCTTCTAGGTGTGTCTGTCTGTCTGTCTGTCTGTCTCTATAAAATATATATTATGTAATATATTATATATTAATAATCATATAAAATTATTAATATATTATTAATATATATTTACCATAGTAATATATATTATATATATTATATTTACCATACTAATACTATACCATATCATACCATACCACACTAATAATTATATAAAATTATTAATATATATTATATTTACCATACTAATAATTGAACAAACTTAATTCTAATTATA
>NW_019154127.1:10760620-10868447 GCF_002288905.1 Enhydra lutris kenyoni
GAATACCCAACTTTTGTATCAACATGGATGGGACTGGAGGAGATTACACTGAGTGAAATAAGTCAAGCAAAGAGCGTCAATTATTATATTGTTGTTGCTTATGGTGGAGCATAAGGAATAACATGGAGGACATGGGGAGATGAAGAGAAGTGAGTTGGAGGAAATCAGAGGGGGAGATGAATCATGAAAGACTGTAGACTCTGAGAAACAAATTGAGGGTTTTGGAGGGGAGGGGGATGAAGGGTTGGGTGAGCCTGGTGGTGGGTATTAAGGAGGACATGTATTGCATGGAGCACTGGGTGTGCTGCATAAACAATGAATCTTGGAACACTGAAAAAAATAAAATAAAGTTTAAAAATAAAATAAAACAAAATAAAATAAAATCCTGGAACATGCTAAAAAAAAAATAAGAAAGAAAAGAGAAAAAAAGAAAGAAAGAAAATGAAACCTAGCTTGTGTTTCACTAATCTAAGTAGAGAAAAAACTCACCTAGATGGGTTGCAATTATTTTACTTGTGTCTGTGTCGATGGAAGCAAAGCCAGGTGACTCTAACCAGAGGGGATGACAGAAAGACTACATGACAGAGATAGGCAAGATTCATAAAAGGACTGGCATTCATTTTAAAACGTAGCTCCGCTTCCCAAGCAGCTTTTCTTACAAGGATTATCAGTAATAAAAGGTTATTTACTTGAGAATTATCTTCCATGACACTTAGAAAAGGTCATCCTTCTTTAGAAACTTGGTTATTAATTACAACTGACTTCAAGTTGCTGCATTTCTTGAGCAAAATGTTAAAATATGGGGCACTTGAGTGGCTCAGTTGGTTGAGCATTTGACTCTTGATTTCAGCTTAGGTCATGATCTCAAGGTCGTGAGACAGAGCCCCACCTTCACCAGGCTCCACGCTGGGCAGTCAGCCTGCTTGGGATTCTCTCTCCCTCCCTCTAAAAAATGCTGAAATATGTCATAGTGAAACAAGGGGATAAAAAGGTAGTTACACTATTTCAGTAAAGCTCTAAGTCAATTCAATTACTTTGATAAATTTCAGGGCGCTGAGTTAGTGATATAATGAAGGAACAGTATTGTTCAGTGCCTGAAAACAGACAGATAACATAATCGTCCCTCTGTGTTCTATCTACACAATATTCACATCTGCATAATTTTGCAGAACTGGCTCTCCAGGCAGTTAGGACAGCTGTGTGTCTGTGTACCACTCTCTGCTTCGTTTCAGTGTTTTCTCAGTGGGGACTCAGATGAGGTAGGCTTCAGCAGTTACAGGTTCTGAGTCTTTGAGTGAATGATGGATAGAGTGAAAGCTGATTGATGACATGTTGTCAGCACTCCGAGACTACGTGAAAATTCGGGTCTGAAAAACCAAGGTATTTTCTCTGCATGCCTAGATTAATATACATAACAAATAAGTAATTCTTTCTGGAAAAAAATAACAAATTCTGTGACTGAACTGAATAATTAGGGAAAAGAACTTCCTATGTATGAAAATACGATTGTAACATATTTGTGACCATTTAGTATAAACAGATCATACTGTAAATCTAACTAACTAACTAATCTAACTAATCTAACCGGTACTTGAGTGAGTCTACCTGGTACAGGGTAAAGGCAGATAACAGGAAATAGAGAGTAAATGGAAAATATGGGACTATTGATAGATCTAAAATCTAACATAGCTTTTTTTTAAATTTTTTTATTTTTTCAGCGTAACAGTATTCATTATTTTTACACCACACCCAGTGTTCCATGCAATCTGTGCCCTCTCCAATACCCACCACCTGGATCCCCCAAACTCCCACTCCCCACCCTTTCAAAACCTTCAGATTGTTTTTCAGAGTCCATAGTCTCTCATGATTGACCTCCCCTTCCAATTTCCCTCAACTCCCTTCTCCTCTCCATCTCCCCTTGTCCTTCATGCTATTTGTTATGCTCCACAAATAAGTGAAGCCATATGATAATTGACTCTCTCTGCTTGACTTATTTCACTCAGCATAATCTCTTCCAGTCCCGTCCATGTTGCTACAAAAGTTGGGTATTCATCCTTTCTGATGGAGGCATCATACTCCATAGTGTATATGGACCACATCTTCCTTATCCATTCGTCCATTGAAGGGCATTCCTGAACTTCATAAAATCTATCTATGAAAGACCCACAGCAAATATCATCCTCAATGGGAAAAATCTTGCAGCCTTCCCGTTGCGATCAGGAACATGACAAGGATGCCCACTCTCACCACTCTTGTTCAACATAGTATTAGAAGTCCTAGCAACAGCAATCAGACAACAAAGAGAAATAAAAGGTATCCAAATTGGCAATGAAGAAGTCAAACTCTCTCTCTTTGCAGATGACATGATTCTTTATATGGAAAACCCAAAAGACTCCAGCCCCAAACTACTAGAACTCATACAGCAATTCAGTAACGTGGCAGGATACAAAGTCAACGTACAGAAATCAGTGGCTTTCTTATACACTAACAATGAAAATACAGAAGGGAAATTAGAGAATCGATTGCATTTACTATAGCACCAAGAACCATAAGATACCTGGTGGGAATAAACCTAACCAAAGAGGTAAAGGATCTGTACTCGAGGAACTACAGAACGCTCGTGAAAGAAATTGAAGAAGACACAAAAAGATGGAAGACCATTCCATGCTCTTGGATTGGAAGAACAACATATCTTTGATATAAGATTAATTTAAGTAAACACATAGGTGTTAATTATGTGTCAAACATCACATACACACACCACTAAAAACTGGATCCATGCAACATCCTAAAACAAACGGCTACAGAAAAGCAGGAGTTGAAGAAATGGGGAAAATCTACCAGGAAGATGTGAAAACGATGTAGGCAAAAAGAGAAACTTTTCAATCATATAAGTCAAGACAAAAAATCAGAGATTACAGCAGAAAATAGGTAAATCAACAACTACATTTAGTAACATTAACACCTGTTTGATAATTGATCAATAAAGGATCTTAAAAAAACCTAGAGATGAGACATAACACAATTACTGAACGTAATCGAACACATACAGACAGATTTATGTGCCACAAATATAAGGAAAAGACAAACTTTTAAAAAAATAGATAAAATATCCATCGAGAAAGTTTCAGTACCTTCCACAGAACTAGAATCATCTCTGAAAACACCTCCGTAGAATCTTGGTGGGTGACAAAGAGAGGGAAGTGTGGGTCATTTAATAAATGATATTAGGAAGACTGGTTCACTATACAGAGAAGGAAGAAATTGATGCCTACTTGTACTGTATCTCCCACCCTCAGTGTGGATGGAAGACCTGAATGTGGACAGCGGAAATATAAACGTAGAGTGAGTACAGAAAATAATGTTGGAGTAGATCTTCTAGGAACTCAGAGACTTCTTGATCCAGACCCTGCGGAAGACAATCAAAGGTGAAGTGGAGAGCCCAGAGACAGTCTTGACAAAGATACTCACAACAATTTCTATGTAAGAAGAGATACATGAAGGAACCAAGCAAAGCGGGAAGAATGATGGTAAAGCAAGCAAAGGAAATTCATAGATAGGACTCCCAAATATCTAATAAGAATATGAAGAGGGTCATGCTCGAGCTCAGTAGGAATGGAAGAAAAGCAAATTAAAATAAAATCTACGCTCTTTAGATTTGCAGCATTTAGAAAGGCAGATGATCCAGAGATATGGGGAGATGTGGGGCAGAGATACGGGGAAATGTGACCTCTCCTGGGTGACTGGCGGCAGCGTAAACTGGTATGTTGGAGAGCGCTCTGCCGTCACTGGGGACACTAAGTTAATATCACGCATGGGCCCACTGACAAGGATCTTCATCGTGCACTGTGCAGAGAGTCAAAGGGCTGGAGGAAAGCCTAAGGGTTTACTTTTCATGCTTTAATACACATTTATATGTATATCTTCAGAAGGGCATAAAAAGTAGACTTAAAATAAACCTATTAAGGGCACCTGGGTGATGACCTAGGTTAGCCGTATGCCCTTGGCTCAGGTCATGATCCTGGGGTCCTGGGATCGAGCCTCCTCACTTTGGGCTCCCAGTAGGGAGTTGGCTTCTCCTTCTCCCTCCCCCTGCTCAGCACCTCTTCTCTCTCTCAAATAAATAAATAAAATCTTTAAAAAAAATAAAATATACATTAAAAAATAAGCCTATTAAGTACGCATATGAATAAGTGTGGACAAGACCAGAAGGAATGATAGCAAAATCGGTGGATGGTTTAAAAAAAAAAAAAAAAAAGATAAATGCAAGTAAAGCAAAATGTGGAACGTATATAAACTGATGATAATGATGGGGCATAAAGCAAATACTGACAAAACAGAAGTTCTCAATGGGACAGTCAGCAGCACCTCTGGGGGATTTTGTTCATGAGCCCAAAGGAGTGACTTCACAGTAGGCTTCGGGTTATGTGAAAGAATGCTTATCTTCAGGATGGTGGTGACATTCCCATTCCCCTCTTTTGGGCATTAGAAAATGCCTGGAGGGCTAGGTTTCTCTGAGAGGAGATGGCACATCCGTCCACCCTCACAGATACGTTAGAGACAGTTTGCTGGAAACAAAGGCTCAGCATTGTCCTCCTTTAGCTTATGTGGAGGATGAGAGCTGATGTTTAGTGCTGAACTGAAAATGGGGAAAATGGGACCAGAGAGAAAAGGAACCATGAGAGAAGGCAGATTTGTATCCAGCAGAAGGAGGAACTGTGTGGTGCTCAGGCTGCACAGAATCAGGACGGGCTCAGTGCCTAAAGCGGCTGCAGAAGAGAGTCTGGAAAAATGGGCAAGGTGAGTATCACATGGTTGTCTCACCCACGTGAACTCCACGTTCACGTACCTCCCTGTGGCGCTATCTTTCTACCACCTCTTTATGCTATGTGGGCATCTCTGTATTTATTCATGTCTATCTATGTATGAATATAATACACATACGCATACGTATGCATGGCATTAACCCATGAGTATGTTTTATAGTTATATATAAATAAAACACACACGTATTATTTATGTCATGTATCACGTGTGCACAGACTTACACAGTTGTGTTATGTACCAATCTACACAAAAGATCCTACTGTATGATCCTGAATAACTGAGAAGGGTTTTTGTTGACTTTAAATATCATCGGAGCATTACTGGTTAAGCACTACCTGAGGGTCTTTTACAGTGTGTATGTGTGTGTGTAGGTACGTGTACATGTGTGTATATTTGCAAAGAGACTGATTATGGGTTAGGCAGGGAAGGTGTAATAATTTTCCTGTCATTCTTTCTTTTTTCTCATCTCTACTTAATTGTCTCCTTCTCCAAGTTTCCATGTTTAACAAGCACCAGTAGAGCAAAACATGATTTCTCCTACAATCTTAATTTTCACTGAGTAGAAACTGCAATCTTTGACTTAAAAAAAAAAAATCCAACACACAATCTTTTTCTTTTCTTCTACTTAGAGAAAAACAGTTTGAGATATTATTTCTAAAAAAAAAAAAATTAATGAAGGATTTCCTTAAAGAAATGTATCAGCTTCATTTTTCTAGAGTGGAAGGGGATTTATAAGAGCTTCTATCCCCAGGACAAACCCATCTGAAGAAGACACGCCAGGGGATTTTGGAGCTCGATTCTGACCCCCTAACCTAAGGGAAGTAGTTCTCTCTTGCAGGAACTTGAGTATGAATCCTCAGCCAGGGGAGTAAATGTAGTCAGTGAGCCCATCAAACAGGGATGTTCTTTGGTAGTTGAGCAAGGAGGAGTGCTGAAAGTCCCCCACCTCATCAGCCTTCTTCTGTCACACTGGAATATTAAATTAACTAAGGGGCATCTGGGTGGCTCAGTCAGTTAAGCATCTCCCTCTGGCTCAGGTCATGATCCCGGGTCCTAGGATCGAGTCCTGCATCAGGCTCCCTGCTCGACAGAGAGTCAGCTTCTCCTTCTCTCACTTCCCCCACTCATGCATGCTTTCTCTCTCTTGCTCTCTTGGAAAAAAAAAATAAATAAAATCTTCAAAAAAACTAACCAAAGGACTATAAATTCCCATTTGAAACCATAAAATCGCACAAAAGGATTACACATTTAATGTCTTCCCCTACATTCCTCTACCAGGAGGGGAAATTTCTAATTTCTAATTTCTCCCATATTATTCATAACAGAAACTACACCTTCCCTAAGAAGTTGCTGAAAATCCATATAAACATTTTGTGAATGACTACAACTTGGGCCACACCAGACCCAACAAACAGGACCCTAAATGAAACACTGCTCAATTTTAATGAGGCACGTGAAAGAGAAAACTAGCTTGAAACACCATGTGTTCTACCAACAGATGTGTAAGTGACTCCAGTAGCTGGTGGAAGAGAGAAAGAGAGAAGAACTCCATTCCTGAGCGAGGTAAGTTCTGAGCCTTGTTGGAACAGCAGACAGGTGGGAGGTCTCCAGCTGGAACAGCAAAGGGGCAAGCATTGGGAACGGGAAGTGGGAGTGGGGGGCGCTGCCCATGTTGTTTCTGTGCACGGAGCTGTGCCTCTGCCCAGGCTGAGCGACATCAGCCATCAGAAGCTCCTGAAGAGCGATGTCATTAGCAGACAGCACTCCTGGTTGCTCACTCAGAGATGGGAGTGGACTCCGTGTTTAATTGGGCATTAACCTCCCCAGCTGCAGCCCCAGCAACACTGCCAGACCGCCACGGTCACGGAGCAGGTGCGGCCTACGATAAAGCACCTCGCTGGGGCAGAATCCGTAGGTCAGACTGTGCAGAACGTGGTCCCTGCTGAACACAGAGGGTCACTAGTGTTCGGCCAGACATACTGCCTATGACACCGAATTCTTCTCTCGCTTCGGAGCAAGACATGAGAAAGGCGTGTGCTAAATCAGGAAGGGAAAATGCTACAAAGACCGTGGTGAAAAGAAGTAGGAAGGAGCTGATGTTCGTGATTGCTCTTGCTGTGTTGCCAGCAGCAGCATCTCATTTGGTTATCGGCAAACGTTTATTTTAAAAACTCAGGAAAAATAATTCTGAAAGCTTGATGCTTCTCAGACACTCTTGACCACCTATGGTGTTGACACACACTCTCTCTCCCCCTCTCTCTACTAATGTGAACCCTCCAAATCTGCCTTTCAGAGTTCCTATGGTCTGAATCCAGGAGGCTGGTTCAGATGCTTTCAACTAAACCCTACCGTCCGTAAGCCTTGCCCAAGCCACTAACACTGCAGGTTCCCTGTCTCAGCCTCTCTGTCACCCAGACCAGAACTCCTGGAGTGGCCCTGGGTCCAACCCCACCCTCACGTTCCAAATCTGTTCCCCCTTTTACTGCTTGTCCATGTAACTAGATCTCGTTCCCTCTCTTAAATCAAGCCATCAACAACCTCACTCCCTTCCTTTTTAAATCATCTCCTTAAACTTTTAATAGCTTCCTTCCCGAGTTCTTTGTCTTAATTTCTCCTTGCTTCCGCCCTGCAATGTGGATTGCTTTTCTGAAACACACTACAGGGTGAACTGGAATCCGAAGGCGTGTGTTTGAATCCTGACGACGTTACTGGGCAGTTCTGAGCAAGCCTTCCCGCTCACTCTCTGTTCTGTTTCTCTGCTTATGCTTCCTCTACGTTACAGAGTCACAGTGAGCATTAATTAAGGTTACACATATGAAAGTGTTTGTAAACTATAAGGTTTTATATAAATATAAATAGAAGGTGACATTTTTATGTGGCAGCCAATTAACTTTCCTGGCAGTGCTGGTCCCTAGCAATTAAAACACTCAATTAGGCACCGTTCAAGTTCATTGTGGCACCTAAAATGAGAAAGAAAATGCTTTGAAATGTGTTAAATATAACCCTGCTAGTTAAATTGAAATGAAGTGAAAAAAGGGAATTTGACTTTCATTTCTCCCGACTTGTTCGAGAGCAGCAAATTGTGCTTCTGGTTGGCTAACAGAACTCAGAACTGCTTAAGTTTTAGGCATTATCAATAATTAACATGGTGTTTAAATTGATCTATGAAGTTTCTGCTTTTTTTTTTTTTTTCAAATTTTCTAAGTCAATGCTACAAAATAATCAAAGGTCCCAGACTATTAGCAAACAAGACACAACTAAAAAATAGTATCGTTTAGGGGCACTTGAGTGGCTCAGGGGTTTAAGTATCTGCCTTGGGTTCAGGTCATGAACCCAGGGTCTTGGGATTGAGCCACATGTCGGCCTCCCTGCTCAGCCAGGAGGCTGCTTCTCCCTCCGTCCTCCCCCTGCTCGTGCTTGTCTGTCTCTCTCTGAAATAAATAAATAAAATCTTAAAAGAGAGAGAGAGAGAGAGAAACCGTATTTTTTTCCAAATGTCATCTAATACACACTCATACACACAAACACACACACACACAGTGCTGCTTTCAGTTAGCAGAGAATCCTTGGGCAACAAGATGAAAACAATGTGCTCCCCCCGTTTGTGGAATCACTGATGGAAACAAGGGGCCCACTTTCCAAGGAAACCAACTTGTGAGTCAACATATTTGCTCCTCTGAAATTATCTGAGTAAAATATTCACTGTGCAGTCTAACAAGAAAGGTAATCGAACTGTATTTATGTAAATAAAATAAGAACAGACTGCTTTCCAATGGATTCACAAAGTAAAAAATCAGTCTTTTCCTACAATTTAGTTGATTTCTTATTTTTTCCATTATCATAATCTTTATCATAATTGAAATAAGTAAAGGTTATTAATCTTTTAGAAACATATATAGACTATAATCCCAGCCACTGGACTGTGGCTTAATTTACATATTTCATTTCCAAACATTTTAAAATTCAAATGTAAGTGTTCAGAAGTCAATCTGGTTGCAACCTTTCTAATGACATCTGAGTAAAGGCTAAAACTGTTTGTGGTGTATAATTATTACTATATATTTAAAGTTAGAAGCCATCTTAAGCAAGAAATGCAAGTGGCCTCTTAAACTGAATTATTCAATATCTTTGCTAGGGTGCAAAGTGGGTAACTATGACCAGTGAGTCAATAAATAAAAGGGGATGTCAGACTGTGATCTTTCACCTGGGATGTACCACGCAGGCTTATGTGGGGTTAACCCTGTTCACCCAGCCTGAAATTTCCTCTTTTGGCGACTACAGTTTCATCTATCAACACAGAAAAGATGAAATAAATGTAAGCTGGGATACCCAACAACCGTATTTCATTTAGGAAATGTTCCTTTTAAATCATGTTTTGAAGCAATGATTCACCAAAAGGATATGCTCTCTCTTCTGCCCAGACATCTGCATAAAAAAATTACAGACATCTCATCAACACCAATGAACACAGTTTTTTAGCAAATTCAGTATTCCAGGCTTCCTGGCAAACCCACTGTTAAAGTCTTCCTGATCAAATTTGTGTTAGTGTGTGATATTCCTATAGGGGAGGCTCCACGGAGAGATGTAACCTGTCATCTAGAAGGCTACCATTAGAGACTGCCAGGGACGTCTCCAGCTTTGCTCGCTTGGCTATTATAGGTTTCGTAGGACTCTGCTTGGTTTCAATGTCATCTTGCATCTAGAGGTCTTTCTACTGTCTTCGTCCCCTTGTCTGTCTGATTTGGTTGCTGTACCTGACATCCTCCTTCCATCCGGCTCCTTCCCTCACACTTCCTCCCCCCACCCGCTTTGTTTAAAGATTTTTATTTATTTATTTGAGAGAGAGCACAAGCAGTGGGAAGGGGCAGAGGGAGAGGCAGAAACAGACTCCCCGCGGAGTGCAGAGCCTGATGCAAAGCTCAATCCCGGGACCCCAGGATCATGACTTGAGTCAAAGGCAGATGCTTAACCAGCTGAGCTACCCAGACGCCCCATCCTCACGCTTTCTATCACTGGTCTTTGCTTGGCTTCCATGACCTAACATGATTCTTCTGATCCCTGGGATTGGTTTCTTTTGGGGAGAATTCTTAACCACTGGATAGAATTTATTTTCTGAGGTTTTAACCCATGTGGGGGCCTTTTTTTTTTTTTTTTTTTTATTAAGCACCTGTTACTAAGTAAAGTGAATACACAGTCAGGAGTCACTCTCAGTCCTATTCATATTTTAATTTACTATCTTAAGACAGCTTGCTATGGCTATTAATTTCATTTTCCTCCTTCTTTCAATAGTTCAACCTTCTCCCTAGTAAAGGAGTATGGGTGGAAGCAGGCAGCCTGTCCAGACACTGCATAGCTCTGGCCACAGTGATTGGTCCAGGAATGGATGGTGATCTGTAGAGAGACTGCCAGAGTCCCTCCTTCTGATTTCCCTATGCAGAATCATGGGGGAAAGCTCACGTGAATCCAGAGATGACGAGAGTTTTCTTGCCAAATAGAGAGGCTGCTCTGAGTGAATGATGTGTAGAGGGAAACCAAAGGAACAAAGAGAAGTTTCAGATGGTAATTAAATGGCCAACATTTGTGTTGTGTAGACAACATGTGTCTACATGAAAAACTGCTCCACATCACTCGGCATCAGGGAAATACAAATCAAAACCACAACGAGATACCACCTCACACCAGTCAGAATGGCTAAAATTAACAAGTCAGGAAATGACAGATGCTGGCGAGGATGCGGGGAAAGAGGAACCTTCCCACACTGTTGGTGGGAATGCAAGCTGGTGCCGCCACTCTGGAAAACAGCATGCAGGGTCCTTGAGAAGTTGAAAGTAGAGTTTCCTTATGACCCAGCAATTGTACTACTAGGCATTTACCCCAAAGAATACAAATACAGTGATCCAAAGGGGCACCTGCCTCCCAATGTTTATAACAACAATGCCTTGCAACAGCCAAACTATGGAAAGAGCCCAGATGTCCATCAACAGATGAGTGGATAAAGGAGATGTGAATAAACACAGTGTATATACACAGTGGAATCCTAGTCAGCTATCAAAAAAAATCTTTCCATTTGCAAGGACATGGATGGAACTAGAGGGTATTGTGCTAATGATCTCACTCATGTGTAATTTAAGAAACAAAACAGATGAACATAGGGGAAGGGAAGGAAAAATAAAATAATATGAAAACAGAGAGGGGGGTAAGCCATAGGAGAAGCTGAACTCTAAGATACAAACTGAGGGTTGTTGGAGGGGAGGTGGGGGGGATGGGGTAACTGGGAGATGGGCATTAAGGAGGGCACGTGATGTAATGACCACTAGGTGTTCTATGCAACTGATGAATCACTAGATTCCACTCCTGAAACTAACAAATTTTTTTTAAATAATAATTTTTTAAAAAAATGTCTAGACCAGGCCTTTCTTAGACTTATGCTATCTGCCCCTCCCAAATCTTAGTGTAATGCAACCTTGACCTCCATCGCTACCTCTCCCCTCCTCACACTGTTACAACTGCTGTTGAACCAGTCTGATTGGAGTTTCTGCTCTTTGCAATCAACAAGATCATCCTCTTCTAGGAAAGGCAGATTTGTATTTAAAGAGTTCTTGTATAAATTTCATCAGACTTTATCTTCAGACATTTGGTGAATAGGTTTTAATGTGAGTCCGACTAAGGCATCGATGAACCTGCCTCGATGAATGAGAATCTGCAGTGAGGTCCACAGCTCCTGACAGTCACACATAGGCCTGTGACTTACACATTGCTTATTCACAATGTCTCCAAATCTACTGCTCAGATTCCACCATCCTGAATTCCACTCCTGTCTATCCAACTGCCTACTTAGTGGATCCATTTAATAGTTCGACCTCAATACATCAAAGAGTAGTCTCCCATTTCTTCCCTTAAATGGCTTCCTTGCACCTTCTGCTGACTCAACTAATGGCCGAGTTCTTCTTTCCATTGCTCAGGCTGAAACTTTATCCTCTTTCACCCACATCCAATCCATCAGGAAGTCCCACTGAGTAGACCTTAAAAATAGATCTAGAACCTGTCTGCTCCTCACCCCCTCATTGCTCTCTCCCTGGCCTAAGCCCCCGACCTCTCCCCTGCATTAGCTTTCTAGCAAGGGGCCTGCTTGTCCCTTGTCTCAGCACAAGAGTCAGACGTATCCTTTTGCAATCTGGTCAGGCCCTGTGACATCTCTGTTTAAAATCATCTGATCAACCCCTTCATCTCACTCAGGAAAAACTCAACCCCTTAGAGTTCATCCCTGCTGTACTGGGTCCTACATGAAAGGGTCCTGCTAATTCTAACTCCACCCTTCTTAATTTACCCTTTGTTCACTCTGTTCCAGCCACAGCCTCTGTGCTGGCCCTCCAGGTGGCCAAGTCTGCCTTTTTATGTTCCCTTTGTATAGAATGTTCTTTCCCTTAGATACATGCTTGGCTCTCTTGCCCTCTTCTATGTCCTTGATCAAATGTCAGCTTCTCAAAGAAGCCTTCCCTGACTGCCCTGTTAAGCACTGCGAATCCCAAATCCCTACAAGTGCCTTGCCCACCGCCAGCCATTTCCTGCCAGGCAATTGTAATGAAACACCGTGCAAAATATTATTTTCCTTTTGTTTGACAATCCTTGCCAAGGACCTGAAAATGATTATTCTATATATTATATACCTAGAAGAAAATAAATTCCTTTTTTAAAAGATTTTATTTATTTATTTGACAGAAAACACAAGCAGGGGAGTGCCAAGCAGAGGGAGAGGGAGAAGTAGGTTCCCCACTTAGCAGGGAGCCAGATGCAGAGCTTGATCCTAAGATCTCAGGATCATGACCTGAGCCAAAGGCAGACACTTAATTGACTGAGCCACCCAGGTGCCCAAGAAAAGAAATTCCTGAAAACAAAACCATTTGATTCATTTGTTTCCTAAAATGATGGAAACTTTGGTGATAAAAGCCAATAAATTCTCCTTTTGGGTGTAAGCTAGTTGGAGTTGGTTTCTGTCACTGGAGGTTAAAAGGATCAAGGTTAATACATTGATTTAGGCTAGTCTAGAAAATTTCAAGAAGAAAAGTGAGTAATTCAAATAGTCTTTGTTTGAATTTGTCTCCTAAAAATTGGCATTAAAATATCTGTATCCATTTATCCAACAGTCACATTTCTGGCAACTTTTCCTGAAAGATATCATCGTACAAGGAGATAAAGGCCAATGTGTGGAGAAGCTCATTTGACACATCATCCAAAACAGTTAAATATTAGAAATAAGTGAAATAGTTAGCACTGGAGTAGATATTTTTTTAAATGTAGTCTGAAGACCCCGAGGAACCCCTAAGAACATTTTCGGGGTTTGCAAAAATATAACCATTGTTATTGTAACACTAAGAAATTACTTAGTTTTCTCATTGGCTTGACCTCTGCATGGATACCCAGAAGTCACAGTGGGTAAGACCACGGGGGCCTTAGCCCAAATCATGGCAGTGCCACCAAAATGTAGGAGTCGTCCTCCTGTTGTTTACCACCACCCAAATCTAATTGCTTTTGAAACTGGTTTCACAGATGAATCCATAAAAATAATTTTAAATAAAACTTAAACCTTGAGTGGGTGTCATTTTCAGCATTCTCTGCTGTGTCACGAAATGGGAAGAAGGCACAAAGCACCGTCTGCGTGCTGCACAGGACGGTTGTCTTGAAGGAAAGTAACTTGTGACTTGTTTGAATTACAAGTTCCACTAAGCACACTTTTCATGGAATTCTATTGTTTCCTCCAAGAATGGCTACCTAAAAGCTATAGTTATTCAGGCTTGTGCAACTGGCGGACACTGTCCTAGATGGAAACAAAACAAAACAAAACAAAACAAAACAAAACAAAACAAAAAACCCCCACATGATATAGCCTGCCTCTCCTATGATCACAACTGACTGTATTTGCTGCAAATAACAAAATTCAAACTTTCAAGCAAAAACATAGAATTTTGTAAAACTTGTACCTGTTGATATGAGCCTCTCAGCTTCCCAATACTTAAAGACTTTTCTGATGAGACTTTGATTTTATTCAACAAATTCTGTTGATATTTCAAAGATCCACGTAACTCAGCAAACCAGTAATTTCCAAATGATCAATTTATCATGTTACAAAAGAGGTGTGGGTAAGACATTCATTCGAAGGGCATGATAGACTGATGAATTTTAAGACACTAGAGTGCCAGACACTTCTAATCATTGTTGTATCATTGATACAACTTCTAATTCTCCAGGGCAGCTAATCTTTAAGATACCACCATGTTTTATTCCTCTGCATTGTATTGAGTATTATAAAGTGTTTTCTGGTTCATTCACTTGTGCTGTTTGCTTACCGTCCGTCTCTCTTGATTGGAAGGGGAGCGCCACAGGGGACGAAGCTTGCCTATCTTTCATCTCTGCTTTCCTCAATGCCTAGAGTAAAACCTAGCATTGAGCAGATGTTTCATCAATGGTAAAGAAATAAATACAACCAAAAATGAACTTTTATGTAGCTATCATAGTCTGGTTTACCAAGAAATTCTAATGACTTGAGAAAATTCTTAAGATATATGGCTCTTTTTAAAAGATTCAAAATTATTGGGGCAGCTGGGTGGCTCAGTGGGTTAAAGCCTCTGCCTTTGGCTCGGGTCATGATCTCGGGGTCCTGGGATCGAGCCCCGCATCGGGCTCTCTGCTCAGCAGGGAGTCTGCTTCCTCCTCTCTCTCTGCCTGCCTCTCTGCCTACTTATGCTCTCCGTCTGTGAAATAAATGAATAAAATCTTTAAAAAAATAAAAGATTCAAAATTATTTATGTGCAATGTATCTATTATATTATACATATAACATAGAATCCATAAAATATTACATAGATTGTATATACACACGTGTGTATGTGTGTGTGTGTGTTTATATGTATCATGAAGAGGTAAACTGAGGAGGTTTGCAGGGAGAAAAAAGGTTGGGGATGACCATGGAAAGCCTATGTAACTCTGTACCCATAACATTAGAAAACAATTATCAGTATGTAGGAATAACTCAGATAGATAGCTTAGCAGGCAGAAGGCTATTGCTACAGAATTTTGAAATTGTTTCATAGCATTTTAGAGTTATTTTCATGACCTGCATCATGTGGATTATTTACAGAATTGAAAATTTTCTTTTTATATTCAGCTGAAGAAACTGACTTAGGGGATAGAAGAAACAGCTTCCCCTAAGGGTCTGCCACTACAGGGCTGTGTGTCCTGGGGTGGGTCTTGTCATTTTAGTGGTCTTTACTAATAAGAAGACTGAGATTGAGTTGCATGACCCCCAAATTCATCTGATGGTTAAATTCTGTGATGTAAAGAATCATTTAAAAGTCGAGAAATTTTTCAGTGGGTCCCTTTAATCACATAATTCCTATATTGTTGCTCTGACCGTCTCAACTACTCAAGATGAGAAGTTTGTCTGTAGCCCTATCCATTAGAAAACCTCTTCAGGTTGGATTCTAAAAGAACTTACTTTTAGGAGTTTTTAGGAAAAGAAAGATCCACATGGTTCCCAACTTAGGATGGTTCAACTTCCAATTTTTCTATTTAATGATGGTGATATGTGTATTCTGTAGAAACTGTACTTTTGAATTTGAACCTTCTGAGCTAGTGACATGCAGGAGATATTCTCTCGTGATGCTGGGCAGCAGCAGCGGACCACAGCCCCATCAGCCTGCGGTCAGGAGGGAAAACTCCGATACTGCTACCATTCTTCATGCAGACAACTTTTCTGTTCTTCACTTTCAGAATGGTATTCAATAAATTACATGATATTCAACACTTTATTCTAAAGTCAGACTTGCTCTGGATGGTTTTGCCCAGCTGTAGACTAATGGAAGGATTCTGAGCGTGTTTCAGGTAGGCTAGGCTAAGCTACGGTGTTTGGTAGGTGAGATGTATTAAACACATTTTTTACTTACTACCTTTTTAACTTACCATGACTGCATTGGCGCATAATCCCATGGTAAGTGGAGGAACATCTGTATGTTCCTCTGGAAACACATAACCTCTGGAAAACCAACCCAAAAATCCACATGAAAAGAAAATTACACCAGGGAGGAGTCAAGATGGCGGAGAAGTAGCAGCTGAGACGACTTCAGGTAGCGGGAGATGAGCTAGATAGCTTATCTAAAGATTGCGAACACCTACAGATCCAACGGGAGATCGAAGAGAAGAACAGCGACTCTAGAAACAGAAAATCAACCACTTTCTGAAAGGTAGGACGGGCGGAGAAGTGAATCCAAAGCGACGGGAAGATAGACCGCGGGGGGAGGGGCCGGCTCCCGGCAAGCGGCGGAGCAACGGAGCACAAAATCGGGACTTTTAAAAGTCTGTTCCGCTGAGGGACATCGCTCCAGAGGCTTAACCGGGGTGAAGCCCACGCAGGGCAGCGTGGCCTCAGGTCCCGCAGGGTCACAGAAGGATCGGGGGTGTCTGAGTGTCGCAGAGCTTGCAGGTATTAGAACAGGGAAGCCGGCTACAGAGACAGAGCCGAGGAGTGACTCTCAGCTCGGGGTTACCTTGAACCGGTCGCAGGCTCGGTCAGCTCGGAGCGCGGCCGGAGGCAGGGTGACGGGAGTAATTGGGCGCTGTTCTCTGAGGGCGCACTGAGGAGTGGGGCCCCGGGCTCTCGGCTCCTCCGGGCCGGACACCGGGAGGCCGCCATCTTCATTCCCGCCCTCCGGAACTCTACGGAAAGCGCCCAGGGAACAAAAGCTCCCGAAAGCGAACCCGAGCGGATTACTCAGCACGGCCCCCGGTAAGGGCGGTGCAACTCCGCCCGGGGCAAAGACACTTGAGAATCACTACAACAGGCCCCTCCCCCAGAAGATCAACAAGAAACCCAGCCAGGACCAAGTTCACCTACCAAGGAGTGCAGTTTAAATACCAAGGAGAGCAGCGGAATTCCAGAGGAGGAGAAAGCAAAGAACGGAATTCATGGCTTTCTCCCCATGATTCTTTAGCCTTGAAGTTAATTTAATTTTTTTTTCTTTTTCAATTTTCTTCTTCGGCTAAATTTTTTTAACTTTTACCCTTTTCTTTTTTAACGTTTTTTAACTAGTTTATCTAATATATATATATATTTTTTCCTTTTTATATTTTTTCCTTATTGGTTTTCTTTTAATTGTTTCTTTTTTTTTTTTTTTTCTTCTTTCTGAACCTCTTTTTATCCCCTTTCTCCCCCCTCACGATTTGGGATCTCTTCTGATTTGGCTAAAGCATATTTTCCTGGGGTTGTTGCCGCCCTTTTAGTATTTTACTTGCTCCTTCATCTACTCTTATCTGTACAAAATGACAAGGCGGAAAAATTCACCACAAAAAAAAGAACAAGAGGCAGTACCAAAGGCTAGGGACCTAATCAATACAGACATTGGTAATATGTCAGATCTAGAGTTCAGAATGACGATTCTCAAGGTTCTAGCCGGGCTCGAAAAAGGCATGGAAGATATTAGAGAAATCCTCTTGGGAGATATAAAAGCCCTTTCTGGAGAAATAAAAGAACTAAAATCTAACCAAGTTGAAATCAAAAAAGCTTTTAATGAGGTGCAATCAAAAATGGAGGCTCTCACTGCTAGGATAAATGAGGCAGAAGAAAGAATTAGTGATATAGAAGACCAAATGACAGAGAATAAAGAAGCTGAGCAAAAGAGGGACAAACAGCTACTGGACCATGAGGGGAGAATTCGAGAGATAAGTGACACCATAAGACGAAACAACATTAGAATAATTGGGATTCCAGAAGAAGAGGAAACAGAGAGGGGAGCAGAAGGTATATTGGAGAGAATTATTGGAGAGAATTTCCCCAATATGGCAAAGGGAACAAGCATCAAAATCCAGGAGGTTCAGAGAACCCCCCTCAAAATCAATAAGAATAGGTCCACACCCCGTCACCTAATAGTAAAATTTACAAGTCTTAGTGACAAAGAGAAGATCCTGAAAGCAGCCCGGGGAAAAGAAGTCTGTAACGTACAATGGTAAAAATATTAGATTGGCAGCAGACTTATCCACAGAGACCTGGCAGGCCAGAAAGAGCTGGCATGATATATTCAGAGTACTAAACGAGAAAAACATGCAGCCAAGAATACTATATCCAGCTAGGCTATCATTGAAAATAGAAGGAGAGATTAAAAGCTTCCAGGACAAACAAAAACTGAAAGAATTTGCAAATACCAAACCAGCTCTACAGGAAATATTGAAAGGGGTCCTCTAAGCAAAGAGAGACCCTAAAAGTAGTAGATCAGAAAGAAACAGAGACAATATACAATAACAGTCACCTTACAGGCATACAATGGCACTAAATTCATATCTCTCAATACCTACCCTGAATGTGAATGGGCTAAATGCCCCAATCAAAAGACACAGGGTGTCAGAATGGATAAAAAAACAAAACCCATCTATATGTTGCCTACAAGAAACTCATCTTAAACCTGAAGACACCTCCAGATTTAAAGTGAGGGGGTGGAAAACAATTTACCATGCTAATGGACATCAGAAAAAAGCAGGAGTGGCAATCCTTATATCAGATCAATTAGAGTTTAAGCCAAAGACTATAATAAGAGATGAGGAAGGACACTATATCATACTCAAAGGAACTGTCCAACAAGAAGATCTAACAATTTTAAATATCTATGCCCCTAACATGGGAGCAACCAACTATATAAACCAATTAATAACAAAATCAAAGAAACACATCGACAATAATACAATAATCGTAGGGGACTTTAACACTCCCCTCACTGAAATGGACAGATCATCCAAGCAAAAGATCAACAAGGAAATCAAGGCCTTAAATGACACACTGGACCAGATGGACATCACAGATATATTCAGAACATTTCATCCCAAAGCAACAGAATACACATTCTTCTCTAGTGCACATGGAACATTCTCCAGAATAGATCACATTCTTGGTCCTAAATCAGGTCTCAACCGGTATCAAAAGATTGGAATCATTCCCTGCATATTTTCAGACCACAATGCTCTGAAGCTAGAACTCAATCACAAGAGGAAATTTGGAAAGAACCCAAATACATAGAGACTAAACAGCACCCTTCTAAAGAATGAATGGGTCAACCAGAAAATTAAAGAAGAGTTGAAAAAATTCATGGAAACAAATGATAATGAAAACACAACGGTTCAAAATCTGTGGGACACGACAAAGGCAGTCCTGAGAGGAAAATATATAGCGGTACAGCCTTTCTCAAGAAACAAGAAAGGTCTCAGGTACACAACCTAACCCTACACCTAAAAGAGCTAGAGAAAGAACAAGAAAGAAACCCTAAACCCAGCAGGAGAAGAGAAATCATAAAGATCAGAGCAGAAATCAATGAAATAGAAACCAAAAAAACAATAGAACAAATCAACGAAACTAGGAGCTGGTTCTTTGAAAGAATTAATAAGATCGATAAACCCCTGGCCAGACTTATCAAAAAGAAAAGAGAAAGGACCCAAATAAATAAAATCATGAATGAAAGAGGAGAGATCACAACTAACACCAAAGAAATACAGACAATTATAAGAACATACTATGAGCAACTCTACGCCAACAAATTTGACAATCTGGAAGAAATGGATGAATTCCTAGAGACATATAAACTACCACAACTGAACCAGGAAGAAATAGAAAGCCTGAACAGACCCATAACCAGTAAGGAGATTGAAACAGTCATCAAAAATCTCCAAACAAACAAAAGCCCAGGGCCAGATGGCTTCCCGGGGGAATTCTACCAAACATTTAAAGAAGAACTAATTCCTATTCTCCTGAAACTGTTCCAAAAAATAGAAGTGGAAGGAAAACTTCCAAACTCATTTTATGAGGCCAGCATCACCTTGATCCCAAAACCAGACAAGGATCCCATCAAAAAAGAGAACTACAGACCAATATCCTTGATGAACACAGATGCAAAAATTCTCGCCAAAATACTAGCCAATAGGATTCAACAGTACATTAAAAGGATTATTCACCACGACCAAGTGGGATTTATTCCAGGGCTGCAAGGTTGGTTCAACATCCGCAAATCAATCAATGTGATACAACACATTAATAAAAGAAAGAACAAGAACCATATGATACTCTCCATAGATGCTGAAAAAGCATTTGACAAAGTACAGCATCCCTTCCTGATCAAAACTCTTCAAAGTGTAGGGATAGAGGGCACATACCTCAATATTATCAAAGCCATCTATGAAAAACCCACTGCAAATATCATTCTCAATGGAGAAAAACTGAAAGCTTTTCCGCTAAGGTCAGGAACACGGCAGGGATGTCCGTTATCACCACTGCTATTCAACATAGTACTAGAAGTCCTAGCCTCAGCAATCAGACAATAAAAGGAAATTAAAGGCATCCAAATCGGCAAAGAAGAAGTCAAACTATCACTCTTTGCAGATGATATGATACTATATGTGGAAAACCCAAAAGACTCCACTCCAAAACTGCTAGAACTTGTACAGGAATTCAGTAAAGTGTCAGGATATAAAATCAATGCACAGAAATCAGTTGCATTTCTCTACACCAACAACAAGACAGAAGAAAGAGAAATTAAGGAGTCAATCCCATTTACAATTGCACCCAAAACTATAAGATACCTAGGAATAAACCTAACCAAAGAGACTAAGAATCTATACACAGAAAACTATAAAGTACTCATGAAAGAAATTGAGGAAGACACAAAGAAATGGAAAAATGTTCCATGCTCCTGGATTGGAAGAATAAATATTGTGAAAATGTCTATGCTACCTAAAGCAATCTACACATTTAATGCAATTCCTATCAAAGTACCATCCATTTTTTTCAAAGAAATGGAACAAATAATCCTAAAATTTATATGGAACCAGAAAAGACCTCGAATAGCCAAAGCAATATTGAAAAAGAAAGCCAAAGTTGGTGGCATCACAATTCCAGACTTCAAGCTCTATTACAAAGCTGCCATCATCAAGACAGCATGGTACTGGCACAAAAACAGACACATAGATCAATGGAACAGAATAGAGAGCCCAGAAATAGACCCTCAACTCCATGGTCAACTAATCTTCGACAAAGCAGGAAAGAATATCCAATGGAAAAAAGACAGCCTCTTCAACAAATGGTGTTGGGAAAATTGGACAGCCACATGCAGAAAAATGAAATTGGATCATTTCCTTACACCACACACGAAATTAGACTCAAAATGGATGAAGGATCTCAATGTGAGAAAGGAATCCATCAAAATCCTTGAGGAGAACACAGGCAGCAACCTCTTCGACCTCAGCCGCAGCAACATCTTCCTAGGAACATCGCCAAAGGCAAGGGAAGCAAGGGCAAAAATGAACTCTTGGGATTTTATCAAGATCAAAAGCTTTTGCACAGCAAAGGAAACAGTTAACAAAACCAAAAGACAACTGACAGAATGGGAGAAGATATTTGCAAATGACATATCAGATAAAGGGCTAGTGTCCAAAATCTATAAAGAACTTAGCAAACTCAACACCTAAAGAACAAATAATCCAATCAAGAAATGGGAAGAGGACATGAACAGACATTTCTGCAAAGAAGACATCCAGATGGCCAACAGACACATGAAAAAGTGCTCCACATCACTCGGCATCAGGGAAATACAAATCAAAACCACAATGAGATACCACCTCACACCAGTCAGAATGGCTAAAATTAACAAGTCAGGAAATGACAGATGCTGGCGAGGATGCGGAGAAAGGGGAACCCTCCTACACTGTTGGTGGGAATGCAAGCTGGTGCAGCCACTCTGGAAAACAGCATGGAGGTTCCTCAAAAAGTTGAAAATAGAACTACCCTATGACCCAGCAATTTCACTGCTGGGTATTTACCCTAAAGATACAAACGTAGTGATCCGAAGGGGCACGTGCACCCGAATGTTTATAGCAGCAATGTCTACAATAGCCAAACTATGGAAAGAACCTAGATGTCCATCAACAGACGAATGGATAAAGAAGATGTGGTATATATACACAATGGAATACTATGCAGCCATCAAAAGAAATGAAATCTTGCCATTTGCGACGACGTGGATGGAACTAGAGGGTATCATGCTTAGTGAAATAAGTCAATTGGAGAAAGACAACTATCATATGATCTCCCTGATATGAGGGAGAGGAGATGCAACATGGGGGGTTAAGGTGATAGGAGAAGAGTAAATGAAACAAGATGGGATTGGGAGGGAGACAAACCATAAGTGACTCTTAATCTCACAAAACAAACTGAGGGTTAATGGGGGGAGGGGGGTTGGGAGAGGGGGGGTGGGATTATGGACATTGGGGAGGGTATGTGCTATGGTGAGTGCTGTGAAGTGTGTAAACCTGGCGATTCACAGACCTGTACCCCTGGGGATAAAAATATATGTTTATAAAAAATAAAATTAAAAAAAAAAAAAGAAAGAAAGAAAATTACACCAACTACAGGTCTTGTCCAGATGCAGGAATAAAGAGGTCGGCACTTCTGATGTACCTTATCATTCCTGTCTTAGTAATCGTCCTACTGAAAATATGCATCCTCTAAGGACCCCCTGCTCCTGATCATGGTTCTGGTGGAAAAGCAGGGTCATGACAGGCTGTATGGTGACAGTAAGTGCAACCTTACCTTTGACCGTCACATGTACACTCTGGCTGGTGGAGAGCTGCGGTTGAACTAGCACGTTGCACGTGTACTCTCCCTCATCCACTTCCTTTTGCACGTCCGAGAGTTTCAGAGTGCCATTGTTCTCAAATGCCACTTGGCGATGGTTGAAAGGAAGCAGATTGGAGTTCTTGTACCATTTGATGGAGTAATAGGGATAGCCAATCACACGGCAGTGAATGTATGTGTCCCGCCCTGCTATGGCTGTGATATTTTTCATTGGTCGAATGCTCGCAGGCCCTAGAGAGACACAAAGATACTCTTGAAAATACTTTAAGGGTACATCTCATGTGTGGAAATGGGTACACTTTTCCTTGAGGAAAAAAAAATGTAGATTATTTTCATGGAAAACATCTTTTTCAATTAAACAATTTTTTCTGTGTTTAGATTTTTCTACTAAGAAGTTTTTTATTTCCTTCTAGTTTCACTACTTTCAATTGAATGAAGTGTTAAGAACGTACATTATCAACTACTTCTGTTAAAACATTCTGAATTACAAGATAAGAGGTGATTTAATCAAAAAGCAACTAGTCTGCACTGAAGCGCCATGCTGTTTTTGTGAAAACAAGGGAAACAATTCAATTTTTAAACTGTCTCTGTAAGTAGGTGATGAAGATGGAGGTTATGTCATGTCGCACTATGAATGTCAGTTAAAATACCATGTACACGAAGGTTTGCCGTGACTGTACTAGAACAGAAGGAGAGCAGGAAGGGAAGAGCATGCAGAGCATAAACCGGGAAAGGAAAGATCAAGTGGGCAAATCTGAGAGTAACGAAGAGAGCAAGCTGACTAGAGAAACCAAAATGCCATTTTTCCCCCCCACATTAACCCAATCAGGGCCATTCTGGAGTCAGAAGGAAAGGGTAGGCAATGGGAAGCAACAGTTGATCTGTTTTGGCATTCCAAGACTCAGCTCGGTGCATGCAGAAACCTTCTTCTCCACTACAATGAGTTATGTGTGTTTTTTTGAGGAGCTGATTTGACAAGCACCTCTTACGTTTATTCGAGCCTGGTACAGGACGACTCCCGCCGAGTTGTTGGCAGTGCAGCGGTATACTCCCCCGTCCCGGACCTGAGAGCTGGAGATGTTCAGGTAGCTGACCACGTTTCCCTCCGACGTGATCATCTGGCTGATGCGGTGACTGCCCCCCTTGAGGATCGGGTCATCGTCCAAGGTCCACGTGATGGTGGGCAAGGGCGTGCCCTTGACGTTGCACATGAGGGACACTGGTTCTGCTGGGCTCACCACTTTTTCACTAAAGGCAGAAATAATTTTGGGAGTGCCATCTGTGGGAAGACAAATTATGGAAGGAAGTGGCACATACAAATAATTAAACAACTTCCAAGTCTATTTGTTTAACGATTGGGAGGTGGGTGTAGTGGTTATTAAACACTACAAAAAACAAGTCTGGCTTTAGAGATACAGCTAAATTCCAAGCAGAACAAGATTACATTTTCAAAATGGGCAAATACAGTATTAGCAAGCTTTAATTACTTATATATTTCCTGGTTGTCATAAGAAGAACAATTAAGCAATCCAGACGCCCATGTTATACGGTGTCAGCTCCCAAGAAGTCTACAATCCAGAACTGTTACATCCCCAATGGAAGTTTTAAACACAGAGGAAATTCACCCCTCTAAATGGTCATGATAACTTTCCACTTCTGTGATAATTAGGGCTTGCTCACCGGGGAATAAAGGAAAGACTGAGGGACTGATTATCTCACCTCATTCATTTTCTTGTAGAAATCATCCTTTAATTATTGAACTCTACATCTGAAACTAAGGATGTACTATATATTGGCTAATTAAATTTAAATAAAAAAAATCATCCTTTATAGTTTTAATGATAAATGGTAAGTCCATGTAAATGTCTATGAAAGCTCTGAGGGTGGATAAAAGCCAAATAGACTTTGAGCCTTCCAGTGTGTATTAAATATCTCTGTAAGTATCTTAAATTGATGGCTATACAATTTGTCACCCAACCTGGGACACTTCTGAGAATGAAACAGATAGGAGGAGTAATTATGCCAGGAGGACAGGCACAGTCTCAGACTATCCCAGGCAAAGTAAGATCTAGTCTTAGGGAATTTTCCGTAGGAATTTCCAATATTTTCAACAAAGATAAAATTTTCATACTCCATTGCTGTTCTATCGTATATATGAACCATCTCCCTCACACTGTATGGTAGTAATCACAAATGCATCACTGACAAATTGGAAAGCCAAACAAAGGAAGGAACACATCTGAAGCCACCTCGCAGTGCCATCCCAGAAAGGTAACTGTTAACACTCCCAAGGAGTCTGAAGAGTTTCTCCTCCCCAGCCCCCCGGAAACTTGGAAGCCTAGTTCTGTGGCCAGTGAGGCCCAGTATGTAGGGTTCTCCTGATGGGGTGCTGTGCTGAGCCTTCTACCATCTTTCCTCTTGCAAATTCCTGAATGTCAACTCCATTCCAATTCCTGGGTGACTGGAGAAGGCCCCCAACTATATTGTTTTTTTTTTTTTTTCCCCCTCATGGTAAGTGGAGTATTTCAGTGTTCTTGGACTGTAAGCATCTTGCTTTAGTACAAAAGATGAAAATAAGGACTTCATAATACGGAAGTGAAGAACCTGTGCCTTTGCCCTTAGAACACTGTAGACACTGCCTCAGCATGTTCTGCCTTAATTTATGGAGAAGTTAGATGCTGCTGTGATTGTTATTCTTTGTACATAATCAGTCATTGGTGCTTAGGAATGTTATTTCATTTAATCTTCAAATTCACATTTTTTTGAGGATGTGCTAAGCTGTAAACTTCTCTGCACTGATTCTTACACCATACACTGAAAACTCGTCTTCTTTTATCCATTTTTATCTTTTTTATTGTTATCTTTATCTTTATTTTTTATCTATTTTTCATCTATTTTGTAAAGTTTTCTTCAGTTATTCCTTTTTTCTCTGTAGATGAAGTTTACGTACAGTGAAATGTACAAGCCTTAAGTGTAAGAATGAGTTTGTTAGATAATGAGACTGTGTAACCACTCACAGGAGCACGATGTAAAGCATTTCATCACCCCAGAACATTCCTAGGGCTCCTTCCAATCAACCGCCCTCATCAGACAGAGGCAGTCACTGTCCTGATTTCTTGCACCCTGAGTTAGTTTGCCTGTTCTTGAGCTTCAGATCCCTGTAGTCATAGACTAGTGAACGCTCTGTACAGCAGATACTCGACCATCACCACAGCAGTCAGCAAAACTAAGAAATGTGACTTTGGGACAGTAGGACCACGTAATGTGTTCGTCTTGAAAGTCTGCCAGCTGACTGACCATGGCCCTCTCAGCGATTTCCCCAGCCCAACCAGTACCATGCACCCCATCTATTTGTCATGCTTCTCTCGTCTCCTTCAATCTGGATCATTCTTTTGTATTTCTTGACTTTGACATTTTTGAAGACTTATTCCATAGCTGGGTGCTCAAATTGGTTTTTTTTTTTTCCTATTTCTGCATAATTAGATGCAGGTTATGCATTTTTGGCAGGAATATCATGGAAGTAATGTTGTCTTTATGTGATTATTGGCCATTGGTGTATCTCCTTTTGTGAAATAGCTGCTCAAATCTTATTTTATTTTAAATAAAAACTTTTAAGCCTTTCCTCATTCATCAGGGCTCTCTCATGGTCTATTTTTTCTACTGCGTACTTTGTCTTTTGACCTCTGCTAACAGTAGCCTTTTTTTTTTTTTTGTATGTCAAGTTTTTATTTACTTATTTATTTATTTTTAAATTTTTACTGGATTCTTCTTCACATTTTCCAGTTCAGATTTTAACCAAGTTTGTCAAGGAAGTTTATTTTTAGCTTTTAGAACTCCCCACTGTTTGGGATTTAGGACCACCCTCCTTCCTGGAATTTCAACTTACCTCCCTCATTTGCAGGTGATTTGACAGTGTAGACTTCTGTCCTTCTATACCTAAATCCCATAAGACTATAGCTATCTGCTTTTCTTCTAGTATTCTACCTCCCTTCCCCATCTCACAAAGACTGGGGAATGTCCTCAAGGGAAAAGTGGTATCAGGGCAGATATCACCTAATCCTTTCCTCTTCTTTCAAGGGTCCAATCCTTTCTTCCTGCTTTTGGGTGTCTCTCCCAAGTTTTGTTTTTCCCCAAGTTCATAATTTTTACGTGCTTGCAGTTTAGTCAGATAACATGCTATTCTATCATTTCCTAAAACAGGACCTGTTCTTATACTTTTCTGTGATTCCATTTTCCAGTTACTGTGGTTTGATCTTGAACCTAAAATTATTAGATTTCATTTTCCTTAGACTTCAGTTCCAGTTTCTTTGGCCTCATAGAAAATATTCCCAGATTCTGCATTATATCAATGGTCCTTCTTAGCTCATAGTATTGTGAGTTTTTAAAATTTACACTAATCTAAAGCTATTTCGATGGGAATAATAGGAGGCTTTATCCAAGGATACTAGATAGACACCATTTTAAGGCAAATTCTAGATACATATTTATAATTACACTTCTGCTCTCTTTTGCTACATTAGCACTGTCATCTCTCAGATGAGAAAAAAAAAAAAAAGTGAAGCTTCTTGTCCTGAATGGAAACTGACATGCGATAAATAAATCTGGGAGTATGCTCAGTATGCTCCTCTGCCCCCTTTTTTTATTCAAGTGACAGGCTTTTTTGGTGATGAAAGCAGACATTATTTTCCCAGTGAGACCCAAGTGTCTTTGAAATCTTTCTTGCTGTCATTCTCTGGTAACCTGAAATCTTTTGACATCATTATGGATTATCAATATGCTCTTTAAGTTTTCTTAGTCACACAAGATAGTTGCCACGGTAACTAGGCCTAGACAGGTATTCTCTCCGTCTTCTGCAAAGAATCTAAAAATAGTGATGTGTAAGGACCACAGCGCATCAGCAGCAGCAAACCAGCTCTGTACAAACGGATCACTCGCTGCCCTTAATTATTATGGGGATCGCAGTGTCAGGCATTTAATATGGGTTCCATGCCTTCAGCTAATTTCACCTCTGCTTTAAGAAACTGTCTGCAAGGAAATGCTTGACTCAAAATAAGAATCTCATTGCTAAGCCTGCTTCTTCTTAAAATTAGCTAAGGTTAAAAAAATAATAGAAATATCCTTGAAGAGCATCAAGACATTTAAACTTATATTCATACATAAATATTTTTTTCTCTCTTTAGGCCATATGAAAGTCATGTAACTATTTTAATCAATGTACACCAAATGAATATTCAATTATACGTAAAGACATAATTTCCAACAAGACGCACACACATACAGGTAAAAGTCAGTTCAATTATCTGGTGATAAATGTATGTCTCCCTTGAATGTTACCTTGACAGCTCTTGTTCCCTGGCTGATTGATCAGCCTGCACATGTAAGCAGGCCATTAAGAAAAGAAAATGGCATTCCTAGGACCTATTATAACAACCCTAGGTCCTTCCTCATAAATTTTGTTAATCTAAATTTGTGAATATCTGGACCCAACTGGGGACAACTGTACACATCAGGTGCCACTTTTTCCTTTCCACCAAGGACTATGCTGAAATTTTGCCCTATATTTTTTCTGCCAAATTGTATTTCTCAACTGGGGGCTATCCTCTCCCTACCCCACACCCCACCCGCCACCCCCAGGACATTTGGCAATGTCTGGAGGTATTTTTGGTTGTCACAACTCTGAGGGACTGCTACTAGCATCTAAGGGGCAGAGGCCAGAGATGCTGCCAACCCCTCCACAGCATACAAAGTGGCCCTTCAAACAAAGCGTCACTGAGCAACTCCAGTCTATGGTAATGGATGTCAACCAAACTCGAAGTTGTAAGTTTTTGCCGTCTGTATCTTGACAAGTAGTTAAACACACGAATGGGCAAATTTCCATTACTTAACCTAATGTGAAGTTACTTTTGTTATGTCTACACTTACAACTTTACCAGCACTGGTTCTTTCATTAGCCTGATTTCTCCTGAAGCATTAGGGCAGAGTTGTTAGCTAGTCAGACAGAGAGAAATCTTAGCCCTAGGACTTAGCAGCACTGCTTCAGTGTTCTTCTCTCTGAGTGCTCTGCGTTTGCATTCTGGTGTGGCCGAACCCAGTAATGAGGCCCACTGACCTTCAAGGACCACCTGCACAAAGTCTTGAGCGGACAGCTTATCCTTGCGCACAAAGCACTGGTATGCGCCCCCGTCACTTTTGACCATGTGATCCATTATAAGGTTTTCGTGGTTGATCCCTGTGATCCTCACATTTTTTCCAGGGTTGAGGATTTCACCATTTCGGTACCAGGAGAGTTCCTGGTCCTCACTGCCTGTCACGCTGCAGGACAAGGAAACCTGGCTACCCACGCTGCTTTTAACTTTCCTGGGGCTGATGGTAGCTTTCAGTGGCTCTGGAAATTTTGGTAAGAGAAAGAAAAAGAAAGGTTAAAAAAAATCACATACGTAGACATCATTTCAACATGCTGAGCTTTTGACAAGGCACATGCATCACGGTAAGCATACTCTCTACAGTTCTCATGTTTAGCATTATGTCATAGCACGCCATTTTGTTCGGGAGCACCCTCTTCATTGTTTGTCTTTCCTTCTCTATGTAGCAAATAAACTGGCAATGGTCACCTTGCTTTCCCAATGAGTAAGTGTGAGGATTAACCCACTGACAATAAGAAACACCATGTTCTGGTTACTGGTAAGGGAAGAGGTATTTGAATATTTAAATCCTATTGCCTTGTCCCAATATAGCAGCACAGATGGGTTTCTCTGAGACATTCTCTCACATTGCCACACTCGCTCACTGCCCACCCACCCCCATGTGGTTTAACCAGGGCTGGTCATACACAGCTGTAAGAAAACAGGTGGATATTAGAATTCATGGCCATGAAAACAGGGTTTTTCTTTAAAGTGAGGCTAACTGGTTTAGACAGGGATGGAAATTTCCTATTTGAGGTTCCACATTTTCATTCAACAAACCCAATTGGATGTAGCAAGTTAATTTATTGAGCATCTATTATAAGCCAAAAACAGCATTAAACTTGCAGGTAAGACAAAGATGACTTTTATGCTATGACTGTCATATGCCAAATAATTACTAATGTCTTTTGTACATTATTTAAGTCTTGCATATTTTATCTTATCATATCCATTTTACAGAAGAGGAAGCGGCTGTTTCAGAGAGCTTAATTAACTTCACCAAATCCACTCAATAGGTAAATGGCAACAACCATTTTTTTTACCCCAATTATTCCTGACATCTTGTGCTAGCACACCAGGACTCTCTGGTTTCAAGTTCAGTCTTTTGGTGGAGGAGACAAATATAAGAGTAGATACAGTAGCCGAGCAGTGATATAGGGTCCATCAGAGACATCTAATATGTGGAAGGGGATCAAGAAAGTCCTTAGATGTCAAGGATGGATAGACCTGAGCCCAGCTGCAATGAAGGGGCATTTTGTGAATTAGGTGGTGCAGGAAGACTGTGTCTGCTCACCGTGGATGCAACACAGCATCTCTGTGGAAAATTGTGGGAGAAAAATGACAAAGGCAACCTGGAACAAGATTACAAAAGGCCTCAAGATTTTGGAATTAATTCAGAGGAGACTAAAGGAAGCATTCAAGTATTTTTAGCAAGTGAGTATACGGTCAAACACATTTTTAGGAGAATTGACTGATCATACTGTGTTAGACAAATTAGAGACGGGTACTTGGTCAGTAAGGGGACATGGCAATTTCTAGTTGAGGTACAATTAAGACTCAGTCTGGGACAGATGGGGTTGGGGAGTGCGGCTGAGAAACATTGAGTTACAGTCTCTAGGACTTGGCAGGACTTGGATGCTGAAAGGAAAGGCTTATAGAGAATGCAAGATTTAAAGTCTGCATTTGTGGGGAGGGGTCAGGGGGTGAGACATTTTGAATAAGAAGAGCCATTGGCAAGGTAGAGATGGCGGAGAGTTTGGTTTGGTTTGTGATCTTGTTGTTTTGAAGTGCCTGTGAAACATCTGATCTAAAATTGAGAGACACGCTCATCTGACACTCAAGAAGGAAGCTGAGGCAAAGTATGCAGATCCAGGGTTATTCTCAAAGGGAAGGGCTCTGGAACCATGTAAATGAAGAGAGTGCCAGGGGAAAGAGATGGAAGAGGAGAGGGTGTTGAATTTGGAACCCAAGAGAATGTTTTCTGTCTAGAGACAGAAAGACAAAAATGAAGTCAGAGAGAGGTGGGAAACATTCAAGAGGCATTTGAGGCTTGTCTGATGTGGCAAAGAAGCATAGTAGTGAAAATAAACACAGTCAGAATTAAGACCTTTCCACAGGTAAGTTTTAAAATGTAGACAGTGATTAAATGCCTTTATAGAGAAAGCAATAAATTAAACCCTGAGAGCTGAGCATCAGATGCTGGGGGATGGGGATGTCTCTGGGGAGGGCACCACACTGGGCTTTGAGAGATGGGATATTTGAGACCTTCAAGTCTTTGAAAGGCATCTTCCATGTGGAGGGAGCAATGTTCAGGATAGGAATGGGTTTGTACAGAGAGTAGGAAAAAATTATATTTAATAGGAGTAGATTTCTTTGAAGCAAAACTATGGGCAATAGGACTAGACTGGCTTACTTGGGATGGTTTGATACTATCCTTAAATACAAATTTATTCAGCAGGAAATGGGGCGCAATGAAAAGTATTTTAACACAGAGGAGATTCTGAGCTTGGGAGGATACTTCTTACCTGCTGTTAGTGCTGTATCATTGCATCTAGAAGTTTCTTCAACTACAGAAATAGAGTTGTGCATATCTTATTTCCATTTTTCCCTAATCCCAGCCTAAGCATGTTTATGTGATATTTGCAAAACCCGTCCTAGGTAGCTGGCCCCAGGCAGTCTCTGGGATGTCTATGCTAACAACTTCTGTTGGTTTAGAATGATCCATGCTCAGGGTGACATTGAAAAGACAGTTCCATAAACAGGCATGGGGTTGGCAAAAGGCCAGGATAAGAGACCACCTCCTCTTTCATTGTCAACTCTTGTGATTTAGCTTGTTGAATTAGTTCATCAAATTAAAAAAAAATATACCTCTTATTTTATGTGATATATAATATTATATATAATGAAAAGAACATTCCATTCACATCTAAGAGCCACCTATTTTGACCAAAGTTCTGCCCGTCAACTGTGGCCATGTGCTCTTGGATAAAACTGAGGGGGTCTGACTAAAGTGCTCCCTGTTGCAGTCATACCCCTCCTTCCTCTGAGGCTGGCTTCAGCATCCTTCTCAACACATTACTCAAGATAGTCACTATACATATATTAGAGATGAAACATATCCACCATATTTGAACTAAATGATATGCAATAATGAGTCCAAGTCCAACATTTTTATCATTTAGAGCCCTATATTTCTTCTGATAATAGCCCCATTCAGAAACATCAAATAGCCTCTGAAAACCAGCCAAGGTCGCACACTGTGATCTGACCACTGTTGCTTGTGTTGACATCACAAGGCCACCCCTCTTCTGTCAGTGTTCAGACAAAGTGGGCATTATTAATTCAACAGTTAGGTAATGTGATCTCAGATGCATCTCCTGTGGCCTGATGGAAATCTTGCAGGTTCAGACAGACCTGAATTCGAATCCTAAGTCCCAACCTCCCCAGCTGTGTAATCTTGAGCAATCTGTCTGAGCATTCATTTCCTCATCTGCAAAATGGGGTAATACTGGTCTCAACAGGACTGTTGTGAGGATTAATGGAAGACTTTAGTGAGAGCCTGGAAGTTATCTTGTAATAAGAGCTCCATCAAAGGTGGTCAGCATCACCATTCCAAGCTACCATCCAACTTACGTTTCACGTACAGGTGGCCTATCACCTTAGCAGTGCCGTATCTGTTGGAAACTTCACACACATAGCTGCCTGAGTCTGAAGGACGAGTGTTCTCAATGAGCAGCCCCGTCACGGTCTTCTGGAACCTTCCAGAAAGTTCCAGAGGCATGTTGTCCTTCAGCCAGCGATAATCTGGCTCAGGATGCCCAAGCGCTTTGCAAGGCAACTCCACACGCTGCCCTGCCATGGCTTTGCGATGATCAAACCCATCCAGTATGGATGGGGCTGAGTTCGCTGGGTCTGAAGAAGAAAGAAAAACTCTTAGATGTGGTGAATGAGTTGAAGTGGTCATTTAGAATCATAGGACCTCGTGTATAAGTTAATCTATACATCATGCTAACTGCTGACAACAGATCTTTAAGATTTTGTTAAAGAACAGAAAGAAAAACCCTATTCATTGAAATTTCTTATGTTCAGAATTTTCAAAAGGCTAAAGCAGAAAAGGTTCTGCTTTTCATTTCCCACTAAATAACTAAGAACTCCAGAATCAGCACGCCTCTACAGGAGCTGCTGGGCCAGGCCAAGAACTGAGTTGTCTTGTGACCAGAGAACATCAGGCTTCCCCTTTCAAAAGAACAACAGTAGCAGAGATAGTGGTTTGACATTAGTAAAATTTATTTCACACACACAAAAGAGAGTTTTATAGAGAGTTATTGAATTTGAAGTGTTTCATTTATTCATCTCACAATATTGTTGAGCCTCACATCCAGGGCCAGTATACAGTCAGGAATTAGAGACACGGTGACAAATGAGACAGGAAACCCTCATGGAGACCCTCATGGAGCTTACAACCAATTCCATGAGTGGGGCTGGCAGGCTATGTGCAAGCACACGAACACATAAAAATGGTGTGGCCTGTAGTAGGTACAATGAAGAATTGGAAAGCCTGACATAACAGTGAGTGAAGGTGGATGTGTCAGGAGTGGGGTGAGGGGGACTTAGGAGTGGTCCTCATGGATGTCTTTC
Organism: Enhydra lutris kenyoni; assembly: GCF_002288905.1. Lineage (NCBI taxonomy): Eukaryota > Metazoa > Chordata > Mammalia > Carnivora > Mustelidae > Enhydra > Enhydra lutris. Next base: position 10,793,927 of record NW_019154127.1, read on the forward strand.
ACGATTGCTGAGGACAGACAAAGGAATGAAGACGATCAAGGTGTGGCAAAAATCAAATGGTTATTACTTAAGACACAGCCTTGTTCTTACAACACAACAATTCACCTGTTCTCCCCAATGATGTTTGCCTGGTATTGGGTTCTTGAGCCTGTTGAAGAAAAGTACCAACTGTTCTCAAGAACTGGGTCAGTGGAAACCATGCAGCTGGATGACCAAGCTTGCCTTGAGGAATCAACGTTCTCAGGGCATATTATGAAGAATGCAAAAACAGAGGTCCTCTTTTGGATGCCCAACATAAAAGTCAGTAACATTTCCTTAGCCTCTCTGTTACTCTTCCTGTTAAGAACTTGTGCTAGACCACACACATGAGAGGTAGCACTGATTTCCATGCGGATATACAGAACAGATATGGGCTCCTGGCTCCTGAACTCTTCTTACCTTTGCCTTGGTTAGAAAAGCACCATGGCTGTTGTGATCTGCCTACAGTAAATCCAAAAGCAAAGGACTGGATATCCTCTATCCTACCAAAGAACCTTCTGGAATGGTCTCTTAAAGTGCTGTGATTCCACAGTTAGCCACCGGGGGCAGTCAGGAGACCGGAGTGAAAGTGGCAATCCCACTGAGCAGAAGCTGCATCTGCTGGAGCTTTCCTTGGTGACCAATGGAGATAAAATCCACAACATACCGCTGCTGTTCTCACCTCCCTGGTGCTATATGAGAACAATGTGAATGTTCTCATGGGATATGATGACAGACTCTAAGAATCTCCTTTCTAGGACTCTTCTGCAGTTCCATTGTCCATTATAACTGAAGAATTCTATAGCCCATTATTATTCTCACTCACATGTCTGGGTGCAGGGCTCCAGAGGGATTACAGACCTAAGAAACCCACAACAGCAGGTGCAGGGCCCTTGCCAGCGGAGGACTTATTGCTTCAATCTTCTCCTGAAGGGATTTAGACAGACTTTGGAAAGTGTTGAAGAGCAAGTGAGTTTCTTATGGACCACATGGTTACAAATTTATTGCTTTGCCTAGAGTGGGAAGTAGCATTGGTGCTAGAGAAGGTGACACAAAGAAGGTGTCACTCCTTTGGTGGGCATGGCTATTTATTTATTTATTTATTTTGTAGAACAAGTCTACAACCCAGGAAACAAATGGTGCCCATTTTTTTAAAAGGTACCCACTTCTAACGTGAGTCACACAAAAGCAATACCTAATGATTGCACTTAAAATTTTTGTTCTACAACTAATAGTTGATAGAAATTTCTCAAATATGCTTAAAGTAATGCTGTGTAAATCTGACTTTTTTTTAATAGAAGGAACGGAACAATTGAATATCCATATAAAAAAGATTTTAGAAACCTTACCTCACACCACCTACAAAAATTAACTTGAACCAGGTCATAGGTTTAAGTGTGTGAGTTAAAACTATAGAACTCTCAGATGAAATGATAAGAAAAAGTCTTTATGACCTTGGGTCTGGCAAAGTTCTAAGATATGACACCAAAAACACAAGTGGCAAAAAATCAATATATTATACTTTATGACAATGAAAATATTTGACATTTTTCAAGAAACCACTAAGGAAAAAATAGGGAGCAACCTACTGGGAGGACATATTTGCAAATAATATTTCTGATAAAGGACTTCTTTCCAAAAAATATAAATAACTCTGACATCTCTATGATAAGAAAAAAAAATCAAAATTTGGACAAAAGATGGAACGAATGCCCAGGGAGCTCAGTTGGTTAAGCATCTGCCTTCAGCTCAGGTCATGATCCCCGAGTCCTGGGATTGAGTCCCTCACTGGGCTCCCTGCTCAGTGGGGAGTCTGCTTCTCCTTCTGCCTGCCACCCCTCACCCGCTTGTTCTCTCTCTCTCTCTCTCTCTCTGACAAATAAATATATAAAATCTTTTTTTAAAAAAATAGATAAAAGATCTGAATAGATTTATCACCAAAGAAGATATGCAAATGACTAATAAGCACATGGAAAATGCTCACTGTCATTGGCCACCAGGGAAATGCCGATTAAAACTATAATGAGATACTACTTCACACCCACTAGGATAGTTTTAATAAAAAACACAAACAAGAGCCGGTGCTCATAAGAAGTGGAGAAGAAATGGGTCCCCTATACACTATTGATAAAAAGGTAAAGTGGTATAGCCACTTTGGAAATAGTTTGGCTATTTCTCAAAATGCTCAACTTCACTTTACTACAGTGCCCCCAGAAGTCTGCTGCTTAGTTATCCGTCCCAGACAAGTGAAACCGTGTTGACTCAAAGACTTGTTCACAGATGTTCCTGGCAGGATTTTACATAATAGCCAATAAGTGGAAACAACCTGATGTCCATCAGTTAGAGAAGGGATAAATGAGATGTGTGTGTACATACAAAGGAATATTATTCAGCAATCAAAAATGGTGAACTACTGATACATCTTACAACATAAATGAACCACGAAAGATTATGCTAAATGAAAGAAGCTTGATACAAAGCCACATGTTGTGAGATGCCATTTATAGGAAATATTCAGAAAGTGCCCATCTGTAGAGACAGGCAGTAAATTAGTGGTTACCTGGGACCAGAAATGGGAATTAGGATTGACTTCAAATGGGTCACAGGGAGTTTTCTGGGTGGTGCAAATGTTCTAAACTTGGATGACATTGATGGTTGCTCCATTTTCTATGTTTACTAAAATCACTGACTTGGATAATTAACATGGGTGGAGTTGATGGACGGTAAATTAAATCTCAATAAAGCTACTTTGCAAAAAAAAAAAAGAGTGGCACATTTTTTTTCTATTTTAAATATACAATTTAAGCAATGCTTGAGACAGACTCTATGGGGAAAATTTGGTCATGTACAAAATTAGTACAACCAAACAGCACTGTATTTAATTTTCATCCCCTCATCTTCAATCTGTTTATCTACATTTAAAAATAAGTTTCTATCACAAAAACTTGCAAACTCACATATGAGTAGAATAATAATATAATGCATCTCATATATTCATCACCCAGACACAGAGGCATCAAAAACTTTTTTTTATCATGTATTTGTTTATTCTTTATAGTCTTTGCCTTTGGTGCCATCACACTGAGTCAAATTGTAGAACCTATGTCATCTTATCACTATATCATTAGTATGTTTCACTAACAAAAATAAAAGTTTTCTTATAAAACTGCAATATGAAATAAGTCAAGCAGAGAAAGTCAATTATCATATGGTTTCACTTACTTGTGGAGCATAAGGAACGACATGGAGGACATTAGGAGAAGGAAGGGAAAAGTGAAGGAAAGGAAATCAGAGGGGGAGAGGAACCACAAGAGACTGCGGACTCTGAGAAACAAACTGAAGGTTTTAGAGGGTAGGGGAGTGGAGGGATGGGTGAGCCCGGTGACGGGTATTAAGGACGGCACGTATTGCATGGAGCAATGGGTGTTATACATAGTGAATCTTGGAACACTGAAAAAATAAAATAAAATAAAATAAGAATGAATGAATGAATAAATAAATAAATAAATAAAACCACAATATCAGTAACATACAAGAGTTATAATAACCTCTTGATACCATCTAGTATCCATTCCATATTCACTTTTCCTGATGAGCTAAGAACACATCATTATTACATTATTAGTATTTGTAATTGTGCTAAGTAAATCAGCCTTGTTGTACAGTTAACAGTTAATGACTCTCGATTCTCTTTTCAGTCAAAGCAGGATCCCCCTTTTCTCTTTCATGTCTTTGACTTGTTGGAGAAGCCAGGTGAGTTGTTGTATAGGAAACCTCCAGTCTGAATTTCTTTCTTGATGGTGTCATTGAACATGTTCCTCTGGCAGTATTTCTTATAAACTGCAATTTAGCTCTCATGAGCAATTAGATCAAACTCAGCCTCTTTCCTCTCTTTCTGCATGCATACAACATGAAGCTTTCTTGCACTCGGTGATGCTGAATTGATCAACAGTTCGGGTGAAAAAGTTTATCTGAATCACTTATTTCATTAAGGGTTGAAATGATTTTCTAATTGTCTTAGCTCCTTCACACTCAGTAGATGTAATTATTCCACAAATAAGAACTTTCCTCCCTAAACTAGGATTCTTTGGTTATTTTGAAATACAATAGCCACAGGAAAGATAAAGAGAATTGCGGTTCTCTTTAACCTACCAAGTATCAAAATCAAGAGTTGGTGCCCTAGTTTCCCCTAGGAAGGTTAATGAGATTTTTCTTGTTGCTTTGATTGTTATTAAATAGATATGTGTGTGTATCAAAGTATATAAAAATGAACGGATATGCATATGTGCGTGTGTGTGTATTCATAATGAAATCAAAAGTTTTTAAAATGTTCTATGGTTATCAATCAAATGCAATCGTTATTTTTGAAATTCAACTCATCAACTCTCAGCCAAGGAGAACCCCTTCAGAAGTTGTCCCCTGTATCATTTTGACAAGACCCCATTAATGTTTCAGGCCCATTTATACGTTTCCTGTCCCAGACACTACAATCCACCACTCTTCCAAGGAGCCATAGTCCCTTTAGGGGGAGTACTAGAAGGACACTAGGATCTAGACATTAGAGGTGCTTGCTGCTGTCCACTGCCCATTGCTTCCAGGCCTTTTCAACGTAAAGACCTTGGGGACCCATTCATAAGAATTCAGCAAGTGTGCACTAATAGTTTCTATTGGACATTTTAAGAAATTTTGTATTTTTATCTTTCCTCTTACACTGAAAGTCTTGGTTCCAATAAGAGTAGCATAAACATGATCACCCCCTCCACCCCATTATCCATTATAGTATTTTATAGGATGGGGCTCCTCCAGGGTCTCTCAGGGCTTCTAACCGCCTCTGTCACCCTTAGTAATGCTGAGTCACTCGAGCCAGTCTGGCTCAACTTGACTCCTAAGGCCAGCAGTTCCCTTGGGGTAACTCTTTGTTCTCCTGAAAGGAGTATTTGTTGGACACTTGGGAGACCCTCGAGGAGCTGGGCCACCACTGAGCGATGTGGTCATATCTGACTGCTCTCATGGCTGTTTGTACCCATCTTCCACTCTGAACTCAGGTCGGTCTACCCGAGGGTGGTGAATGCTCCTAGATACATTTCCCCAGGGGCCACTCAAGGGCAGATTCTCTGCTTTGGAGAGGAGTATCTGTTGACTATTCTGCAGTTCTGTGACCGTGCAGAGTCCCAGCAGCTTGGACCCGTTTGGCGCCCTCCCCCCCTTCTGCTACATGGTGGCCATTCCTGCATGCCCCTACTGTGGTCAGCACTCTGTCCACACACCGACCCATGACCACGTGCCACTGAGTGCTCCTAGGAGGCTTTGTTCCTGTGTTTTCTCTTTTTCCGTTGTATTTGGTCTGCTTTCATTTCAGGAGGAGTTTAAGAGCATTAAAAACCTTGTCACTAGCATGCCCCCACAGGACCCAACCCCATGTGTGCATTTTTAAATGCTTGTAAATCTAAAGTAAGATTAATTTTTATTTTTCCTTCAAAGTTTAGATTCCTAGAATAGTCATCTGCACTCAGTGTTGATGGTCTATTTTCTAACAGTAACAATTTCCTCCCTCAACTACATTATTAACATTTCTGTGAAAAAAGGTCCTCACAGTCATGTGCTACATACACAGACTCTCTCAAGAGTCTTTCCATGGCCCTTGACTCTGTTGACCCTACAGCTACACCTCTAACCCCAAATGCTCAATGTCTTGGCATGAGACATTCCTTCATGAAATTGTGCCCTGAGGCTCCACACTTCCCATCACAAATGCCCACTGGGTGACCTCATGGACCCCACACCCTTCCACATGAGTCCTGCTGTCAATGTTTAAAACATTAGTAAGACATTCTATTAAAAACAACAACAACAAAAACTTGGAATTAAGAAAAGTAAATTTGCCTCTCCAACCCTAAGACTTAAATTTGAAAATTAGTATTTAATAATTTAGAATAGAGAGAAACAAGTCCACATTTCAGGGTTCTCTCTCTCTCTCCTTCTCTCTCTATCTCTCTTTTTTTCTTCCCTAGTTTTCTCCTTCTTTTTAGATTTTCTATTCAGGTTTCTTTTTCAAGAAAGATGGGCTTTCAGGGATGCCTGAGTGGCTCAGTCATTTAAGCATCTGTCTTCAATGAGGTCATGATCCCAGGGTCCTGGGATCGAGTCCCACATCGGGCTCTCTGCTCAGCGGGGAGCCTGCTTCCCCCTCTCTCTGCCTGCCTCTCTGCCTACTTGTGATCTCTGTCAAATAAATAAAACAAAATCTTAAAAAAAAAAAAAAGATGGGCTCTCAAAATACCATCACTTATTTCATTTTTGGGGGATGGAGAGATGCTTTTTGCTTCTTTTGCTAAAATTCAATTTAATCTTGTACCCAGATCCACCCCGTAACCCTTCCCCTTTCTTGTCCTGATACTGTTACGACATTCCTCTTGACTGCACACAAGATCTTTTCGAGGATATTCTGAACAAGTAGAACACTAAGCTGTCATTAAAGCCACACAGACAAAGATCACAGAGGCCATTCACATTCTCACTTCTTTTTCTCCAGTCTTTTGTTTTTTTAATGGGGTATAATTTTACTGCACTGACTGCTCTTGCCCTTAACAGAAGCAACAACATAGACCTATAAAGGGATAAAGTAACAACTGGCATGAAAAAGAAGAGGTAAAGAAAAAGTATTTTTGTGTGCAGAGAAAAAAATCTCTTGATTCTGAGTTGTATTTGCAAAGCCCCTGGAAACACGGGTGGACTCTGGCTATTTTAAGGATGTGAATGTAGATGAGGAGCCCAGCAAAAGCACAGTGAGTGGGTGTTTGGGCAATAATGTTTTTAATTATGCCAACGGTCAACAGCTTTCTGTCCCGTCTCCCTCACAAAGCATCACTACAAATAAGATAAAGATATTCAGGTCACAAAGCAGTTTTACCTCCTAAAGCTGCAAGGGCAAAGGCCAGATTTTGCACCAGATTTCTAGGACCGAGATGGACATCTCACATTCTAATCGGGCTCCATGAAGAGCTAGCACATCACTGTGTGAAGGGGTTGCTTATTTGTTTGACAGATGGGCCGGTAATAAGCCAGTGGTGAAGATTATGCAAAAGGTGGATATTTTCTCAAAGCATAAATGCTAGAAAGGAAGGCACAAAACTGACATATTACCAGCAGAGCAGAATCAATGGCCTTCAGGTTTTCCTCCCTTGAGAATAATTCTGGACGGAAGTGGGAGGGAGTGACCTTTCAATGTGGGTTTTTTCCCCAATATTGTTAGACATAATATGGGGAACAAGAGCCATGTTCTCTGCGCCCGTGCTCATCTCCCTCAGAGCTATGTGTCACCGAAAGCCTCACAGTGCTGGTGAACAGGACACAAATACACAGGGCGAGGAGGCATTCTCCTCAAAGCAGAAGCCATATCGGGTCTCAGGACTGTGGAATTTTACAAAACCTGAAATGGCTTTGCTTAGAATACCTATATGGGTACTGTATAATATTAGGATTTGTTTAAAAAGAAAAAAATAAATAGCTTCAGTTGCTGAAATATTTTGAGGAAAAAAGAGAAGTCTTTGTTTGAGTCATGAATTCTGCAAGTTCGGTTGACTTGGGTCAGGACTCTGACGAAGGAAGAACAGAAATGGTAACCACAGTCTCGAGGGATTTTTACCTGATACAAAGAGTCGAGCGCTGTTACTCTGCCGGGTCTCCCCCGTGTATCTATGCCGCGTGATACAGCGGTAGTTATATAATCCATCTTCATTCTGTACATCTTTAATATACAAGGCTCCCGTGGATGTGATGAGAAATCTAGATCCTGCAACAGAAGAAAAGGACCTCCCAATTAGAACAGAAGGAAAGCGACTCAAATCTCACCAACGGAGACAGTGCGTCTTCCCCACCTGAAGGAAGCCTAGGCAAAGGCTAATGCTGGGAGTGTGTCAGTTACTCTGAGTCCAAACTATTTTAATTTTTCAATTACCCTAAAGAAGGAGTTTCAAGTAAGTATCCTACATGGTAAATATATACTTAGAAAACCTAATCTCATGAATGAAGTTTTAAGGTCATGTTTGATCATCAGAGCGGAGGACGGGCGTACAATGATGTGCAGTGAGTTTAACAGATTTTCCTTGGTGACTACTTCTCTTACAACGTGATGAATCAAGGGACTGTTAACCTCATTCAGTGAACTTCTACCTCACACGAGCATGAACTTTCACCTCAGTTTGACATGTTTCCATGAAACTCACATATGTTAGGCTGGAAAGGAGTGAAATATCCACAAACTTCCCGGAAGGACTGTCTTACCGCCTCATAATAATAACCAACACTTAACACTCGATTCTGAGACTAAGACCAGCTCCCCATCGTGAGTGTTCTGGAGGCCTGTGTGGTTTCTCAGTCATGACTCAGATAATCGTCAACCATCACTTTCCCTCCGGGATGCACGGCTTTGCTGGTCTCCCCGTGCAGAACTGTCCACGCTAAGAGACCAAATGGCCAGTGCTGCTCTAGGAAGGATGAAGAAAATTCTTCCTCTGAAAATGTAAATATCTGAAGACAGTTTTTACTGTTCAATTATAATTTGATGATAAACCAAAGGAAGGCAAAGGCATGAACCCTGAAGCGAGCTGTGGCACCCAGACGGGGAGTGACTCAGGATCCCACTCTCTGAAGCTGTCTGATTTTCTTACAGAATATTTCTCTGCCTGCTACAGTTCTAGTTGGGGGATAATGCCATTTTGTGACTTTTGGTAAGTGCTAATATACCAATAATTTGCCTTATTTTATTGTTTGTTGTTTTTAGGTTCATTTGAAACTTCCTTTTTTTTAATTTGAGTCAGAACTTACCAAGCATCTTGACTTCAATAATTTTAGGTCTCAAATAGTTAAGTTATGAACACAATTCCTACAGCCCTTGGTTGTTTTTTATAAAGACTACACTTTATTCCTTAACCAGTTGTTCACATAAAATAAAAATGGCTTCAAAAGGGCATGGATAAGGAAAAAAAAACACAAAACAGATGCCAATCTAGAATAATCTTTTTAAAAGAACGTAAATTAACAAAAAGAAGTACAAAAATCTTTAAGTAAAAAAATTCACTTTTTAAACCATTTTAGTTATTTCAGGATATATTATAAATATGGTAGATATTAGGATAACTAGAAAAGCAAATGCTGTATATCCTAGATATTTTCGCTTTATCCTCCCCCAAAGAGAAAGCAATTAAAAATACCTTTTGCCACTTGTCATATGTCACCACACACCAGCATTTCTTACCAATACATACTGTGTATAATTGAAACATTCTTTCTTTCAATATATTTTGCAAACTTACATGATGTGTTAATAACCACCTCTTTTAAAGTACTGAGCCATAGACAGTAAAGAGGAACAAAAAGATCATGTGTGTCATTCCTGGCACCTTCCTCACACAGGGTATTTCATTAGAATTGACTGGCAGTGCTCTGTGTACGGCTTGCTTAGAAGCGCTGGGAAATGCACCGGAGGAAGCAGCCGCACGTGATCATTACTCTGCCGATTCTGATAAGGCCCTATTCTCCAGGCACATTTAATTTAACCACTTACTTGCTCCTGTAACATCTCACTTTTTTTTTTTTTTTACCACTTAGTACGCCAAATAAGACCCTTAAAACATGTTGTTTCAGAAGAACTTGAACTTCACTTGTTTTAAATATTCCTGAGGGGTTCATAGGAAGAAGGAATTGTCCCAGCTACTGTACCTCATTGAAACCATCTCTGTCTAGTGCCTCATTTCCCACTGAAACCCTTTTCAAAATTGACCAACATTTTAAATCAAAACAAAGATGGAGAACAGAAGCCTTTGACAAGGAGAAAGCCCTGAAGACCCAGGGTCTGGGTTAGTCTGAACCCCCAGTGGAATTTTCAGGATCAACAAGGACACAGAGTCTTTGGAGCACCAGATGTCTTGTCTCCATGGTGATAAGAAATCATCTTAACGGCTCCCTAACTTGCCACCACGTGCCATTTCCTGCCTTATATCATCGGAGCCTTTTGTAACACATAGAAAAAAAGGTTCGTTCACATCCTGAATGGGGACTAAAGAATGTAGCTCTGTTAAAATAAGCAAACACTGAGATACAAAATATGGATATTAGTAATCGAAGCACACACGAACACTGTCTCTGTCTCACACACACACGTATACATGCGCGCGCGCACACACACACACACACACACACATACCTTTGCTACTCACAATTGTCTGATAAGATACAACTGTGCAAAAAGCCAAAATTTTATAGGTGATTTTATTTCCCTTGGAAAACCGTTAGCACTTCAGATGAAAACATTTCTCAAACATAGTGCAGACTTTGTGTCACGTTAAACATATGGCAGCTCAGTCAACTGAATGATAGTGAATGATTTTGGGGGGTTCTGGGTCATCATTATGGATATCAATTATTGAGCTACACTGCTGAGTTATTACAGGGGTGTCTCAGAAGCTATCTTGGCTTCTCAACATGCACTACATGGTTCCCAGATGTTGAAGTCCCAGCTCTGTTTTCAGCAGTGTATCTGCTCCTTCCTTTGCTACCAAGCAAACCAAGAGTTCTTCTCTCTGCTGCCCATATCCCCATCAACACATCCACAAGGTGATACATTCAGTACTCTGAGAGGTGGAAACCAGACACAGCACAGTTGTTAGAGCACTGTATAAACTAAGAATCTGTGAGTCACGAGGAAGTGTTGGTGTGGTTCTCCAACGTTATTGATGTGAGCTTGTACGCCAGTGCCACTAACAAGCCCACAGCTTGGGACCAGGTCAGCCAGCTCCTCACAAGGGCTACAGGGATATTTCTATCCGGAGACATAAAGCTAGCAAAGAAAATGGAACATCCGCACAATTGAGAGTATTCTAGGAACACTCAGGGTTTAGGTCCTGCAGCTACGCTCTTCCTGTTTCCTTTTCAAGTTTTTTATGCAATAGTATCAGATCAGAAATTAAAACAGCGGCAGTCTTAGCCACCCATTTGCCCAGTTATATGTAGCTGAAGATCTGAGCTGCAGAAGGCAGGTGTCAGAGATGTCCAGAAGGAAGCATATGGAAGCTGATGCTAGGAAATCCAGAGTTGAAGGGTATGCCAGTTAGTGGGCCAGCACTCTCCTGGGCTCTGGGAATCCAAAAAGGAATGAGACACAGCCTCTGTCTTCAGGGGGCTTATGACCTAAAGAGATTTCGGTCTTAGGGTAGGAGACATGGCATCAAGGAGAGAAAATGATATGGAAAGGAAAAAGCTAAAGTGTGATCAGGAAACCCTGTCTCACCTGGCTGAAGGTAACTGCTAATACCAGGGAGGAAAACTATATTATTACCAAACCTGCCTATGTCCTTGCAGATGGCTCCAACATAAATAATTAACTTTCTGTGTTAAAGCCTCCTTCATTAATCTGCTTGTTCAGTGTACTCAGCTAATTTTTTTCTTTCTTTTTTTTTAAAGATTTTATTTATTTATTTGACAGAGAGAGACACAGCAAGAGAGGGAGCACAAGCAGGGGGAGTAGGAGAGGGAGAAGCAGGCGTCCTGCCAAACAGGGAGCTAGGGAGCCCGATGCGGGGCTCGATTCCAGGAAACTGGGATCATGACCAGAGCCCAAGGCAGATGCTTAACAACTGAGCCACCCAGGCACCCCTTTTTTCTTATTATTTTTTTCTTTTTAAGATTATTTATTTATTTATTTATTTGACAGACAGAGATCGCAAGTAGGCAGAGAGGCAGGCGGGGCGGGGCAGGGGGTGGACAGCAGGCTCCCCGCTGAGCAGAGAGCCCGATGCGGGCGTCAATCCCAGGGCCCTGAGATCATGACCTGAGCTGAAGGCAGAGGCTTTAAGCCACTGAGCCCCCCAGGTGCCCCCTTTTTTCTCATTCTTGTAACAAGAATCAAGTTAAAAGATCTTTTCCTTGGTACCAGGTAGAACAAGCTTACCCGCCTGTAAGGATTTCTCATTGTGGGAGGAAGAGCTGGGTTTACTCATTTGTTAAGAAAAAAAAAGTGAGCAAAGGGAAAAAAAGAGAGAGCGAGAAAGAGAGATAACAAGACACAGACTCTTAACTACAGAGGATAAACTGATGGTCAACAGAGGGAAGTTGGGGGAATGGGGGAAGTAGGTGATGGGGGCTCCGGAGGGCACCTGTCCTGATGAGCACTGAGTGATGTACAGAATTGTTGGATCACTACTGTACACCTGAAAAATGACATAACACTGTAAGTTAACTACGCTTGAATTAAAGTTAAAACTTAACACAACACTAAAAAACAGTAAAAAATAAAAACAAAGGTAACTAAAACAACAGCAACAACAACCACCACAACAACTGGGTTTTAGAATCCACTGGCTCCAAATCCCCAACCTGTCAAAGTCACTTTCCAGACAAGACATTTAGCCTCTTTAAACTTGGGCTTGTGTATGTAGGAAAGGCAGGTGGTGAAGAGCTTCCTCTTTGTTCCGGTGTTGAAGCTTAGACTACTGCGTGGCTGTCGTGTCTCAGGTAGTCACGCATCAAGTGGGGTATCTAGAGAAGCAGGCATGATGTGTGTTATTTTGCTGTTCTACTGGGTGTGGTCAGTGGTCCGCCAACCGCATGAGCACAAAGCTGCCCAGGGCCATCAGCCTGCCTGGGCCAGACAGGGAAGAGCCCACAGACACAGTATTGAACTGTTCAAGTATTTGCTGACTTATCTGAAGCAGCCTCATGTAGCAGGAAAAGCATCTGAGTGGAAACAGCCCGGCTGAGTTTTATATCACATTCCTGCCACTTGAAGCTATGTCATCACGGGCAAAATATTTCCCGAACCCCCGTGAGCCAGGATCACACAACAGGGAACTGGCAGGGTGCGGAGGGACGGAACAAGGCCTGTGGAGCAACTTGCTAAATCCCAGGGTGCGGCTGGTGCCAGAGGACGGCCGTACCAGCACCATCCTCAGACATCCTCCCTGCAAGGAGCTGGGACATTTGTGGAAACCCGAGGTCTTCCTCTACAATCATCATCATGTGATTTGAATAAGAATATTCCCTGTATATCTGTCAGTATCTAAACACAAGGCAGATATTCTGAAGTTTTCCAAAGTAACCATTTCTCACCCTTTGTATCTCATCCAACGCAAGGTCCTTCTGTTCCTCCTTCGAAGATACATCCAGAATGGTATGCTTCCCCATCTCTGCTACACGCCCTGGTCTGGAGGTCCCAGGCTTGTCTCACTCTGTTTCTACTGCTCCTCTCAGCCTGTTCTCCATCCAGCAGCCATGGTCATTCAGCGCAGTAGATCAGATAGATCATTTACCGTCCACTGGATCCCACTCGACTGAATTATTCATGGTGGCCTACAATGGTTCAGGCTTTGACCATATTTCCAAAAGCCATTCACCCCCTCTCTCCCTTTGCCACCACAGTCCAGCCAACCTGTCTTCTTAATCACTCTACCTGAGGAACCCTGAGCCCATCTCTCTACCTGGCTGACTCCTTCTTATCTTTCTAGCCTCAGTTCCTAAATCAACTTCCCAGCAATGCCAGCCCACATGAACGTACCCACGGTCACTCATTCTCACAGAGCTTGATTTTATTACATCTACGTGAGGTTGCCTCGTGTATGTTTAAGATTGGCATAACATCTCTCTCCTCCAACCAGAATAGCAGAAACTTGATTTGCCTTGCTCGATTTTTCTTCTCCATTACTCAGAGTGGTGCCTAGCTGTGCTATCTGGAAATATTTGTTCAGGAGGTGGGCGGCTGAAATGGTCCATCATTGCTTGTATACAAATGTGTCTTTTCTTAAGTCTGGGTAAAAAGAAAGCAAGCTGAAATACCTCTTTTTAGGTTTCAACATGTAACTGCCTCATGTATAATACATAAAAACCGTGTTTATTTCCCCTCTAGGAGCGACTATAATATATTCTTTTATGAAAATGAGCATATTTTAAGACTTTGCTGTTAATTATTCTTTCATTATGCTCTCTGGCTTTTTCCCGTGCAGCTGGGCTGTAAGCTCTTCAATAGGGACAATACTATGTTCAGGAAGATTTTAAACGCGTATTTGATTTTTCACTTAGTCAGAAATATATCTTAGGGGTTTTTTGCTTTTGCAATCTGAACTGAGTTAATAGTAATTAAAAGAACAGATGGTTCTTCTAATAGGATGCCAAATGGTAGCGTAACACAATGAAACTTTTATCATCTGTGCCTGCCACCTCCAAGTGACAGCCGGCTGTGTAATGAAACTGGGCTTTGTCCCGTGCACTTTCCATAACAGTCTCCAAGAAATAAGAGGAAGATTGAAAGCTAAGTTCTAAGTATATGCGCCAGAAACAAGATGAGCTTCTGAATGGATATCTTAACATTTTGGGGGGTTTGAAAGCTGAATTAGCATTAACTAAAATAGAAGTGGAAGCAGATAAATATACATATATATATATATATATAAATACGCATATTTTTATATATGCATATTTATATATATTTAAAATCTATGATAAAGATAGAGTTATTGCCTTCTCTTAATTCAGATGTAGAGTAGAATGGAATTGAACTCTTCCTTTGGTTCTGAGGTAGATCTGTTGTGTGATGTGACGGGTGGACGCCAAGCCACAGTTAGATACAGGTGTGAAGAAGCAGCTACAGAAACAACTTGGACAGGTGAAAATTCTTTGAATTTTCAAAGAAAATTATGTTGAAAGCTGCATATAAGGGAGAGGAGTAGGCCCTCAAGATAAGACTTCTAACCTGGTGTTATGGGTTGAAGTGGGTTCCCATCCCCCAAAATTCAGGAGTTAAGTTCTAACCTCCAAGACCACATTCTAAACACGTGGTCTTATTTGGAAATAGGTTCATCATAGCTGTAATTAGTTAAGATGAGGTCATACTGCAGTAGGGTGCACCTCTAATCGAATGTGGTGGTTGTCAGAACAAGTGGAAATTTGGACAGAGACATCTAGGATTTGGCAGTAATCCTAATCAGAGCTAACAGGTATTACCTGCTTAGTATGAACATCCTGTGTTTCGATCCATTTGGTTCTCACGACAACCCCACAAGACAGGCACTGTTATTATTCCCACTTTATAGATGAGAACAGTAAGGAACAGAAATTAAGTGACTTGCCCATGTTCCTACAACTTTTGGTATCCCCACCATCATGTTGCCCTGGTATCATGCCTGGGAGCTCACAGCCCGGCTCTGGGTTGTGTCCTAAGACACAAAGCACAGGAACAGGGATAGTGGAACACAAGTGACACATCCAGAATCATTTAAGCCAAAGAATAAACAGAACTGGATTAGGAGAAGAGTGTTCCAAGTGCTCCGTCTGAAGGATGAACGGGATTGTGATGGTGCTGACAGGCAAAGAAGTTGGGGAGGGTGTCTGTTTTCATAGGGAAGGCATGCTTCCTTATGGTGTGTGACAAAAGTCAGGCTGGAGACAGAGCTTTGGGGGGATCAAACTCTGCATTCCAAGAAGCCCTTGATGCCAACTGATGCCCAGGAACCCCCTAGGTCAGGAGTGGAGGAAAAGGGGTAGCAAGACACAGCAAGAAAAAGGAGGGACAGAGACCCAGGAGGGCATGGGATTCTGAAAACCAGGTGGGGAGGACTTCCAGAAAGGATGGTAGAGACATCAGCATTGCATCTCCCTATCAGCACAAACTAGAATTCACACGTGACCTGAAAGAGTCTCTGTGTCTTCTTCTGTACAGTGGAGAGATATTACCTTCCAGAAAATACTGCAATGTTGAATAAGAACAACCATTGAGTGCCTGCTAGGGAAAGCCATTCTAAAATAGTTGTAATCTGCAATAAAATGCAATGATAAAGTATCTCAATTGGCTAGGTCAATAAAAATATTAAATATCTAGCTACAGACAGCTAGGCATGTCTACAATGAGCTTAAAGATTGCTACAAATCATTACCAAAGGGCAAAATAGTGTAAGACTTGGGTAAATGAAGAGGCATGAATCCCAAAATTAGACAGCCTGATATTGCAAAAATGTCCACCATCCACAAATGAAATTAATTGTATTTTGATTGATTTCTGAATGGAATTTATCTAGAACTTGACAAAAGTCAACGTGGATTAAAACAAGATGTAACTTTTCATCCAGGAGATTAGGAAAACATTAAAATATGCAATAATATGTAGTCTTCACAGGGCATGGGGAATGCACATGTACTGTAGGAGCATACATGGGGGACGTCTTGGTTTTTGGTGGGCACTCCAGTGGCCTATTTCAAATATAGGAATTGTATACAGTTCCCTCCAGCTTGACCCTCCAAAGAATCTGTCCTATGGAAACACTCAAACACGTGCACACACCAATGCAAGCAGAAGAGGTACACCTCAGCCTGTGCAAACGTGAAAAACCATAAACAAACCTAAATGCCAATCAAGGGGTGAATAAATGAACTTCTGGTATATCCGTACAACGCAGCCCTTTAAAAGACAATAAGGTACAACACCCAGTGCACCATGCAATATGTAACAATGAGTCTTGGAACACTGAAAAAAATTAAATTAAATTAAATTAAAATAAAATAAAATAAAATAATAAAAATAAAATAAAATAAAATAGACAACAAGGTAAATGTAGGCAGGCTGCATACTGCATGTGAAGATTTGCAAGACATCAAATACAGTGAATCCTTCATAATGGATGTGTGCCTGTGTATAAATTTGTGTAAATGAACAGAGAGCAAGGTGTCAGAAGATACCCACCAAAATGTCAGCTGTAGTCACCTCTGAAGTCACCAGCAGACTAGGGCAAGGGAAGGGAGAATTACAGGTTTTATTTCATAGTCTCGGGTGTTTGAGTATCTTAAAGGAAGACTCTATTAGTGCACTGCTTGTGCCGTTGAAATTTATTTTGAAGAAGGTGTCAGTGGGTGGTGAGCATATGGACGCAGCAGGCGTAGACCAAACTCATTTGAGCAACACGACAGAGGGGAAGGAGAAAAATCCAGGATAATATTTATATTGGGAGTAAATGTGTCAAAAGATGGCCTTTTGTTAAGGTTGGTTTTCAATCTGATCACATTGACGCCTACCAAAAAGCATAAGGGGGGCTTTCAATATTTACCCTGATCTTTGAAACCGTCCCTCCAACAATCCAACCCCAATGTCTCAGCAGTGGGTAGCAGATCTCCTGATCTCCCAGCCCTTCTTTGGTAACACAGGGCTTTACCCCTAATTGTAATTGAATCTAGTCTGTTTGCATGTGTAACTCTGCCTCCCCCAATGTCAGCAACCTCTCCAGGGCAGGTCAATCCCCGTGTTTGCCTTACTTACCTACTGTTTCCCCCCACCTCACTCAGTGTTGAATTAAATGCTCGTTTGAATACTGATGACCTACTTATTTTGGATTTTTCCCGAAAATTGGCTCAGTACACAGGACATCATATTTTCAGGATCTGCTGTGCTTACAAAAGTGTCACCAAGATATTCAAAGGAGTCCTGAAGCACTGGCCTGGAGCTTGGGTTGCCTGGAGGAAATCACTTGTTCACAAAGGATGACGTTATCCCCCGCACATGGGGCCTGAAGAATAAACTAGGAACCCTGGGCTAGATCTGATAAGTAAGGAGTGATTTGGCGTACATATGTTAAATTCTCTCAGAGCAATCTAAGACATTTTTCTTATGTAAATAAAATTCTCTCAGTGAAATTCTCCTGCAGTTAAATGAGGCTCAATTATACACTACTAATTTCAGCCTGCACACTGCATTCCAACTGTATACCTAATTACCCTATTTAGTCTCTTAATGATCAGATCTTCGTTCTTGAGCAGATAGTGCAGTCTGCCATTAATCTTTCCTCTAGTTAGATTCCAAGTTATTTAAATGAATAAATCCTTGGAAAGAATAGAATTTGATTTTCAAAGGAATTATTTTAAGGATTTTTTTTTTTTTAAGATCCGAAGAAACTTATAAAATTTAAATTGTATGTCTTCATTTATATGATGAACAAAACGGTTTGGGGCCCTGATATCTAGGAACAAATATTTTGGTGGGGAAGAAAATCAAAACAAGTAAATAGACAAAGAAAATAATTACAAAATGAGATAAGGGCTCTTAAGGGAATTAAGGCATGGAGGATGAATCCACATGAATAGAACTGCTGTTTAGACGGGGTGGGGGAGGAAGGGTTTCTGTGAAGGGTATTTTTCACAGGAGGCACAGTGGATGGGAGAGTAGGGCTGAGAGGAAGAAAGAAAAGAAAGCATGGGCCAAGGTCCTGAGTTGGGGAAATGGTGGCACATTCAAGGAGTTGAAATAAAATAAGTTTTGAAAGTAGAATTGACTGGACGTGGATTTGGCCTGGAGGCTGGGGTGAGGTCAAATGCAACTTGTAGGTTTGGGGGAGGGGTGCTGGGCGACTGGAGAGGAAAACATTTGCTGGAAAGGAGAAGCCTTGGGCATGGCACTGGTTGTCCGTGGGTGACTTATTTTGGACTTCTGGGCTTTAATAGATTGTGGGGAAGGTAAGAAAAAGAATGCCATGAGGGCTGCTTGCTGTATCGGGGTAACTCCCATCTGGAAAGACGCATCAACAGTATTCCCTGTCCCATGAGATTTCTGACTTTGAGGTAGGAAGAGCGTGTGTATTCCATGCTGATCACCTGTTCCAGTTGTGGCTGTGTGATACCGTGCTCATTAAAAAGCAACGTTTTCAGAAAGGAAAAGAAAGACGAGGAGAACAAAACACCGTTCTTCGATCTGCAATGCCTGTGCCTACGCTGGCTGACCATGCTGTGGACCCAAGAGGCATGGGAGCCCCTGGGCTTCTTGGTGAAACACAGTGAAAATTAATCATAAAGTTAGTCTGCCTCATGCATATGACATATGGTTATGGGAAAGAATTTAGAAAAATAGGAACCGTTAAGGCTGAAAATAGACACAGTGGCCACTTAATATTACAGGGTAATGGTTCTTCCCATGGCGGGCAGTGACCTATTAATGGGCTGTGAAATCAATTTCATGGATTGTAACTTTGTTTTTTAAAAAATAAAATAGAGTCGATAGAACGGATTGGCGTGCATCACAAATAGGACGGGTAAGTCTTCTGTGAAAGCTTTGTTTGAATTCACAGGAGCCCATACAGATTGTGGAGGTGTTTGTCTATGTCTGTGCGCATGCGTCTCTGTATACATATGTGCTTACTGGGTCCCTACAAAATGTCTTTTTCCCTATGTATTTCTTACTGTGAGTAAAGGAAAAAAGTTTGGAAGAGCACTGCTCAGCGTTTGGCGATCTGGCTGTTCTTTTTTTCACTAGGTTTCCCACCTCCAGGCAAGTCTCATGGTCTTCAACTATTTGGAATACTTAAAGTCTTCCCTTCACAGACGCAGACTGGCAAGGCTCTAAGGCCGCAGATGGGGTGGTCCTTACAGCCACTGTGGCAGATGAAGCCACTGACTTCTTTTCTCCGCTGCATCATTTGAAAGTCTTGGATTACCTCTGTTTCTTGACAATGCAAGAAAGTGTCTACAGGAATTACAGGGAATCTACTGAGCATTCGTGCAAATCTGCATGCAAGTATATAGTTACAAATCTCCCCCCCGCCAACCATGGTAGAAATCATGTCAGATACAGCTCCCGGAGATTGGATACCATATCCTCTTGTTTTCAAGTGGTCTGATCCAATGGGATTGGGTAGAATCTATGCCAGCTTCCATGTTCCAGAGCCTTAGGCTGTGAGAGTAACTCAGTTTCCCAAATGGCTTCTCAGCATCTAGCTGACCATGAAACCCATCGCCTGGCAGAGTCTTTCCTAACAAAACATTACTAATACAATCATATAGCAATTGTGGAGCTGGTCATAGGGTTGAAGGTAACCCCATGGCTAAAGGCTAACTTCTAGTTATAGGGAAAGAAAACTCACCATAAATATATGAGCCATACAAAGCATGGTGAAACAGTGCCAGTTCAATATACATTTGTGTTGAGGTAAAGAAAGACTGAAAGATAATATGTCCATGATGAATCAGGATGAGACAGGACCACTGTTGGAACACAGGCTGATGAGATTTTACAAAGAAATGCTGTGAGAACATACACTGAGAAGTTTTTGCCCGACACGCGTCATCAGTGCTTCCAAGTCTTCCAAAGGGAAAGCTTCTGGAGGGCGGCTCCCACCTACCCACCAGCTGTGTGCCTCTGTCTTCCTTTTGCTCTGATTCTCAGGATGTTCTGTGAGGACAAATGATCTCTGCTCCTCCCCCAACACTTGTTGATCTCCTTTTTCTTTTTCCTTCATCACAGGAAAAGGAAGCCACTGGCTAAGAGCCTTTGGAGGGCAGCTGCATCTGGCCAGAATTTAATATTACTGTTTTGTTTTCACTATATTTGCGTTGTTTTTAATTTAAGAATTTTTTTTACTAAGTTTTGTATTTTAATTCCAGTATAGTTAATGTATGCTGTGGTATTAGCTACACTGATTCATTTCTTCCATAGGACACCCGGTGCTCATCACAGCAGGAACCCACTTTCATCTCCATCACCTTTATCCCCCATCCCCGACCTACCGCCCCTCTGGGGACCATCAGTGTGTTCTTTGTAGTTAAGAGTCTGGTTCTTTGCTTGCCTCTCTTTCTCTTTTTTCCCTTGGCTCATTTGTTTTGGTTCTTAAATTCCACATATGAGTGAAATTTTTCACTATATTTGTATTTCATACGCACAAACACACGTATACATAGCTAATCATACTACTTAAAGGTAGCAATGCACGTATTCTTTAAGATTATATTGCCTTCAGACAATATATGAGTCATGTAGACAATATGAGTCATGTAGACAGATAAATAACAGAGAAGATGATATTCAGTGACTGCAGAAATCGTAAAGGTGGTTCATGAATGACCAAACTTTGAGATGCACTATGTGCATGATGCTTCCAAGGAGAGTGAACTATATACATTGTTGCTTGGAGAAAAGGAAGGCCAGACAGATCTGGACTCACAGAGGGCCCGGCCAGGACAAAGCTGGTGATCTGGGAAAGCACAGGACAGGCCATCTGTGTGTTACACCACTGAGGTCATGAGCAGTACAGTAGGCTGCTGGGAGGCCCAGGGCTTGGTGCCAGGATAGTGGCAGATGATTTCCAGATTGCAAGTCAAGAGCTAAACCCAAGCGAAGCAGAGGTCAAATTATGGTTGGAGAGGGAGCAGAACCGGGAAGATGTAGATGATGTTACCAAAGCCAGGCAGCAAGACAGTTGGCGGGTGGGGAAGCCACTGGGGCAGCACTGGCCAGAGCAGAGAGATATAGGGCAGAGGGCTCAGCATCACGACAAGGGGTCCTGTGCTTTAGAGGAAGTTCCGGCCTCACAGCGATCTGTCTTCTGACTTGCCCTGCTGCTATGTCCTCAGTCCCTCATCCTCCTTCCCTTTTTCATGTAATTAAAGAAATACAAACCGCCCACAGGCAGAAAATGTTCACCTGCGTGCCCACCACACAGAGCTGACCACTGTTAACATTCTTACGTGCTCTACTTATTCTAATGAAACAAATGACGCTTTACAAAAAAAGGATAAATTCCTCTCTTTGTTCCCTCTCCTCTCCTATCTTTTCCTCCTAAAATGCCATCATTATCAGGATTTTTTAAAAAGATTTTATTTATTTATTTGACAGAGAGAGAAGGATCACAAGTAGGCAGAGAGGCAGGAAGGGGTGGGGGGAAGCAGGCTCCCCGCTGAGCAGAGAGCTGGATGCGGGGCTGACTCCCAGGACCCTGAGATCATGACCTGAGCTGAAGGCAGAGGCTCCACCTGCTGAGCCACCCAGGAGCCCCACAGGATTTTATTATATGTATTCTGTTCTGTTTTTATTCCATTGCCCACACCTACGTGCATCCATGAAGTGGACATCTATTTTTCTGTATCTTCTTTCTTTTTTCAAATTTACATAAACAGCTTACTATTTACTATGGGAAAACTTGCTTTTTCCACCCAACATTATGCTTTTTAAACTCTCTCTACGTTGATACAGAGAAATCAAATTCATTCTTTTTGATATAAGTATAGCAGGATATTGTCTAAATAGAAGTCATGCTAAGCACCACAAGGGAGCTCAGAGGAAGCACGTGTCTTTCTGAGTTTTTTTTTTTTCATTGCTGTAGTTTCAGCACCTGGAACAGTGCAACACACACACACACACACACACACACACACACACACAGAGTAGTTGCTCATTAAGTATGAACCCAAAAATGAACATGTCCTTTCGTTCCATGACTGATGGGCTTTGAGAGTCCACTATACACAGAGTCTCCTCAGACAAGCTTTACCGAGGGGTCGTCCTGACACTGACACCTCTTCCTCCATATGTAATTACTGGGTCGAGAACTTTCCTGGCTCCTCCGCCTTGTGACTTCTGAAAGGTCTGCCGTCACACACTGTGGGTCACTGCTCTGGCTGTCCAGACTGGTGTTTGCGAGCCCCTGACAACATGGCCAGAGCGCATGTGGTTGGTTTTGCAGTGCCTCTCCCTCCCCCGTGTACATTTTTAAATTGATAAACCTTGGGGCAGCGGCTCAGGTTTCGGCTCAGGTCATGATGTTAGGGTCACGAGTTCGAGCCCCGTGCCCAGCTCCCCACTCAGTGACAAGTCTGCTTGAGATTCTGTTCTCCCTCGACCCCTCCCGGCTGTGTGCTCTCTCTGTGTCCAAAATGAATACATGAATCTTTTTAAAAAGTTGGTAAACCTTTATGGGAAAGGAGAAGTGGAATTACTCCAAGTAATGAAATAATCCCAAATATAAAGTAAGTGGGAATAATGATTCACAGCCCGGGACAGAGCTCCTCCGGGGCCAACGGGGTATGGTTGTCAAGGCCAGGCTCACGGCCTTCCAGCAAGCGGAGTCCCTTTCTAACCAGGGCTGCCGGTGGCAACAAGGAGCTCAGGGCGGCGCCCCATCCATCGCGCCGGGCCTGCCCTGCGGAGCGCCGCCGCGCAACCCTGCATAAACGCAGTGTCACGCTCCATTACACCACACCCCTCCCCCACCCCCGGCGACCTGCTAGCCTCGTAGCTCCAACGCGGGGCTTGTACTTCCTGTTTCCCGAGGCCACCTCCCCGGCAAATATAAATGAAAGGAGGCCATTGAAAAGGAACACTTGAGTCAAGCATATTTATTTTTCATTGTCAAAGGACTCCTAACGGGTTCTGTCACCTCCTCGGAACAATTAAAAGGAAAACACTTGCACCATCCTAAGTCTCAGCAAGACTTTCACATTCTGAGCCCTCAGCTGAAGGCAGCTGTAGAAAGGACAAGACTCTTCCCGAGACTTGCTTTGAACATTCTACTCACGGCGCAGGGATTGGGGTGGTGTGGGGACCCCCGGCCAGGCCCTGGAGCGGCCACTTCTTGGAGAGCACTGGCACCCGCTGCTGGCCTGTCTGAGGCCCCACAGGCTCGCCCTGGGGGACGAGACTGAACCCGTGGTGGGAAACACAGGCTGGGAACTGCTCTCACAAATGAAATGGCGGAGTCCTGTGGGATCTGCACAACCTTAATAGCTCCTCATAATGCCACGTGGTTCCCACTTTATTGATCTCTAACCAATTCCTTTTCTCTCTTTCTTGGGCCCAGAGAGAAACTAGTGATCAGCAGAATTCTGTTGTAACGGTACCTATCAGATAGATTCCTTTTCAGTTTCAAGTGTAAGCAATCATGATTCTCAATTCCACATGTATTTCTTAATTATTACTGTTATTACTTTAGGCTAATCAAGTGAAACAGTGGGAGTGGAGAAGGAGCAAAGAAATTTGTAGCTGGCTGTGATCAATTCATTGTAAACACCACTGCACTCAGACCAGCTTCTTAATTAATTATTACTTTTAACTGCTTTCTTGCTAGACAACCATCTAATGAATTTTCCTTTAAATATTGAAATAAAATTCCTCCTTGAGTTCCTTTTGGTCATTTGTGTCACAAAAACACGGCGTATTATTTAGAATCATATTTTCCTATTTTTCTTTCAAATAATTTAATATGGTCAATAAGTCAAGAGTAGGCTATAGCAACATTCATTTCTGACAACATAAAAAATTAATTATTATGAAATGCTTGCACAGAAGAAACTAGAGATGGCGGGTCACCATAATAAACATCCATTTCAATGAGCATCTGAGCTGTCGGGTAAGAAAAATTCCTTAGGGACCTAGAAGTGAGAAAGAAATCAAACACTTTCAAACACTCTAGAGCAAAGATCTCATTGATGCTATGGGTGTCGTGGGACATCTGGTCTCCTAAGAAACAATGAGGAAAGGAAAGAAAAGGCTTCAGTCCTGCAAAAGATGAGGAAGGCTCTGCAGAAAGTCAAAACCTTCCCCACAGGGCAGACCAGAAGAGAACAATTCCTACCAAACACCCTCGTCGTTTGTCTCTGCCTGGGCTTTGGATAGGAAACATGTCTGACCACAGCACAAGGCTGGCTCAGCTTTGGGGTTTAGATGTACGCTACCTACAGGGCCTAAGAAACTTTATGCCAGGAAATTAGCATAGAGTGACCTAGTTCCCAAGACCAAGGGACAGAAGCAAAGGTCAATCTTCCCTGGAGAAACGAGCTACCAAGGATGTGTAAGCCCAACATTGAGTTCCCAATCCTAAACCATGGAACATAGTAAAGAACAATTTACTCTAAGAAAAATCAGAAGAAACAACAGAGACCTCAGATAATGGAATAACTGGGTACAGATTAGTCATTAAAATTTTTTTAAGATTTTATTTATTTATTTGACAGACAGAGATCACAAGTAAGCAGAGAGGCTTCCTTCCAAGCAGAGAGCATGATGCAGGGCTTGATCCCAGGAACCTGAGGTCATGACCTGAGCCGAAGGCAGAGGCTTAACCACTGAGCCACCCAGGTGCCCCTCCACCCATGTCTTAAACTGGGAGGCATCTATTTCCTATTTGAAAGACCAAACCATGTGCTTTGCTGTTTACAAAGAAATTTTATGGCTATTACTATATTGAATCTCCATAGCAAAACTATGAACATAAAGGCCATTTTAAGACATAGACCCTCATTCTCCAACGATTCCTCAGATTGTGTTCTTTGAAAATATCTGACACAATTCTAAGAAATGTCAACTTTACATTTTGAGAGTTGTGTCCAATCTTACGAAAGCCTATGATAATGCATTCCAATGCAAATGAGGTATGGTTGCATGAATTCATTGCTCAAGGGTAAGCAAGTCTTTCTTTTTTCTTAAATTCCCTATATTTTCTTCCCACATTTTCTCACCTAGGAATTGCTTACAAATTCTGTGTGGAACACATTCATTTCCTATTTGCTTACATAAACATTTCTCACAGCAAATATGGTGGGCAGTGTAAGGATCCTGTACCATTCAGATGCTGGGGATATACAGCATGGCAAATTTACCTTTTCCTTCAATCTAATTCAACACGTGTTTAATCAAAGCAGGATAATCCTTTATAAAGGATGAATAAAATCCCTTGCATTTTAAGATAATTTGCTCTCTTCTTGAAAGACAATACAAAAGGGCTTTTTCCAGCATACATTTTACTCATTTTGATACCTTCTGATAAATTATTCTCTTGTCATGCTGAGAAAACTTCAACTTGTCATTTGAGCGAGGATATAATAAAGTCGTTATAAATGTCGAGCACTGAAACCATCTTTCTTTCATTTCTGGATATTAAATTTTAATTAGAGAACATCTCTTTAAATAACCAGTATTTTATAGAGAGAAATAGCATAAATGAAGGCCATAAGGAAAAAGCTAATGTTTTAAAAACGACAACAGACTGGAGGGTACTACTTTTTCCCCAACTCATTCTAAAGATATCTGCTATATGTAACAAACACCACGAAGGATGATACAAAAACAAGGGTGACCCCATCACAGATACTTTAGCATTAATACTTTACAGGCTTATTTACAAAGTTCTTTGTTAAATTCCTCAAATCATTTCAACCACATGATCCAAGTTGACAGGGATCGTACCATTGAAACCACAGCCAGTGTATTACATTTATATAATGAAATTTTTTAAAGAATAAAATAAAATTATTGATTTTACTTAAAAAAAATAGCTAAAGTGCAACAGAAATCTGGATTCAGCTGCCTTAGGTTAATGAAAGGCACGAGAACAGCGTACCTTTAACTCTTGTTCTAAAAAGAAAATACACTGTGTTCTAATCACTAGATGGATAAGCACTCTCCAAAAGATCTTCTTCATGTACCCTGGCCACCTGTTGTGCCCGCTCCAATTGCCCCCACACACCTGACCATACACAATGCTCAGTCAGCATGTAGAGGAAAACTTGAGCGCAGAGTTTTTGCGAGAATGAGAGCTGCAAGCATACGTGGGAGGGAGAGCATTTGTGGGATGGTGTCTCAGGTGAGTTTTGCATAACCACATTTCCTCTGACTTCTCTCACCCCGTTTCAAATTCAGACCTTCTCTAGAGGCCTGTGAGCCTAATTTCAATATTCAGTCAAAGCTCAATTTTTGTTCATTTTTTTCTCTACCACACAGAAGTAAAGAGCATGGAGTCTATCAGTCATCTGTTAGACAGCAACGAATTTAGAAGGATCTAGGCAACCAAGAAGGGGATTGTTCGTTTTCAAACTGACAGGTGCAAAAAGCAGATTTGAATAACCCGTGGTGGGAGACGGAAGGCCTTTGATGAGTTGATCGCCAGCGCAACTTGTTCTGTGTCTTGCCTTTGTCTCATCTTTCAATATGGCATCTGTACTAGTTTCTGAGGGCAGCTGTAACAAAGCCCCACCAACTGGGTGCTTTAAACCACACAGATTTCTTCTCTCATATTTCTGGAGACCGGGAGTATGAAATCAAGTTGCCAGCAGGGCTATGTTCCCTCCAAAGCCTCTTTGGAGCCTTCTTTATCTTTTCCAGGTTCTGATGGCCCCACACACTGCTTCACTTGTGGCCATATAACTGATCTCTACCACTGTCTCCATGTGACCATGTCCCCTCTGTGCCTGTGTCCAGTTTTCCCTCTTCTTACAAGGACACCAGTCATATTGGAGAAAGGGCCGCTTTATTCCAGTCTGACATCTTCTTAACAGATTGATCTATTGTTAAATACAGTCACATTCTGGGCTACTGGCAGGTGAGGGCTTCAACATATGATTTTGGAGGATACCGTTTCACCTATACAATGGCATCTCAAAGAGCTCACCTCTGCCCATCTCGTGTAGAACAAGGTCAAAACGAGAGGGAGCAAACTATAGCCATAGTTCTTTGCAAGGGAGGGAAGGTGGAGAGAGAGTTTCTCCTAAGAGAATAGCTTTATCATGGAAAGCTATTTCAAAATATATAGCTATTCCTATCAGATGGCTCAAGTCACATGAAATCACTGTAGTCTTGATCACCCTCCACGGAGCTGGGCACACACAGGCGCTCTTACCCCAGAATGAGCTCCGATGTGCATTTACTCATTCCAATGAGCTTTAAACACAAAGCCAACGCTACAGTAAAAGGTCTACGGGTACATAAACACAAAGCACAGAAATCTTGATGGGTGCTGAATTTTAGACAATGTGCCCACTTCCTCTTTGAGAAAAGAATGCCATAATTCTTCAAATTGCAGGCAAAACATGCAGAACATCAAAGAACGCCCGGCTCAGTCTAATCGAACGAAAGAAATGTGCCACGAGTGATTTAGAAGTACAATTCACAGTCTTCTAATTTTCTTTCTTCCGGGAGGAATACTTAATTTTGTCAGCCTGTGCTGAGCTTTACCCCTCTGTCCAAGGCTCATCCTCACCACGGAGTTTTCTCCTAGGCAAGTGTAAGAGTGAGTGCCATGTCAACACAGGACCCCCAGAATGCATGTTCCTTATGAACAGGTCCAAGCTGGCGTCCCCACAGCACCCCGCGGAGTGCGGCACATACTCACTCACTGAATAGTTGCTTACTGTAGTGTTTAGAGAAGTATCATGCCATTGCTTTTACTGGAAGTTCCTTATCACAAAAGAATTGAAGAATTGCTACCTCCATAATGTCACTTGGGTGGTGGATGTTACTACAGATTGTGTATCCTAGGACTTGGAATGTGGCCTGGGTTCTTGCAGAGGAAAGGAACTGTGGCCAGTCCCTGCTCTCTTCCCCCCTGAGGGGAGGCGAAACTGCAGAAAAGGGAGTTTGGGTTGCGCAGACTATACGTACCAAACAAGCCCCAGGGTGAGCCCCCACTTCACCATCACTCCTTCGAAAATATTTTCTAATTACCCTCTTCTCCATGACTACTCTGCATACCAAACATGCCATCCATTTCTCAAATCTCATACTTGAACAGGGAATAAAGAACAGGAATTCCTGATAACCAGTGCCCGCTGTTTCCCAAACATGTAATCCTATTAATCCCATAATCCTACTGATGCCATAAAAGTGTCCATAAGCAGTAAATGGTTATCCACATTTATCAAGACAGTAAAAATTATTTATTGTTTATTTATTCTTCCAGTGCGGGTTCTACATTCAGAGAACTGCAATGTAGTGAATAAACTGGCTTCTCAGTCTTGCCCATTTTTGAAAGCCACACCCAAAACCCCCCTCAACATCTAAGAATCCCTCAGGACCAAAGCACACAAAGTCTGGCCCAGAGTGGCAGTCCGTAAATATTAGTTACAAGAAAAGTCAAAAATGGAGGGCACGTATTGCATGGAGCACAGGGTGTGGTGCATAAACAATGAATTCTGCAACACTGAAAATAAATTTAAAAAATAAATAAAAATTTGAAAAAAATGAATGAATTTCCCCGAAGAAGTGAGCTGGGCTTTAGACATGAAAAGACATATGCCCAGCCCTGGGGAGTTTATATTTTATAGGAGAAAACACAAAGGAAATTCTAGCTTTTCAATTTTTATGTTTATCAGCATATATTTAAAAATCAAAGTATATAGACATCTGTATTTTCATGTTTATGAGGTTTTTCAATTACATTTTTTCTGATTACAAATATAATAGAGACACACTGAAAAATCTGAAAAATAAATAACAAAATATAAATCCTTCAGAATTCCCAGAGTGGACTAGCTTGCCACTACGACTGACAAGCACTGACTGCTATTAACATTTTTGTCTATTCCTTCTATGTTTTTTTCTACATGTATATGTATGTATATTTGGATAATTGAGATTATATTGTTATTTAAAAAGCTTTCATTCGGTTTATTTTACTCAATATTTTTATCATATGTGCACTCCATATATATTGTATGAGTGTTGAGAAATGATTTCCTGTCACTAAAAGGTTTGAATACATAATTTTAATTCTGTGTACTAATCCATCGTGTGGATATACAATAATTTAATTAACCTATCTACTCTTGGGTGCTTCTAATATTTTACTGTTATAATTAAAATAGAATAAAATAAAACTCTCCACATAGATCTTTATCTGTATTTCTAATGATTTCCTTAATTAGTTCCTCAAAGTAAAGTTTCTGGGGCCAAACCTATATTTTTTAAAGAAAAACATTAAATTGGTGAAGTTTTACAATAGTTAACAAGTAAATTCTACAATCTAGCTGTTGGGTGGTTTAACAGAAGGCCAATCTGTGAAGGTCTATCTACTGCAGCAAATCCATACCCTACTTCACTCATGTGAATGTGAGGGAGACCAAGGGGTCGTTACTGATTTCTAAGTCCCAGGTATTTTGCCTGTTATTGAAACCCCCAACACTCCTGTGAGTTGAATGAGCTGTCATTCAACAAGGTCATACAACAGGAGGACTGAGGTCACGTAACCCAGGTCTGCCTGACTCTCATTGCCACATCCTTTCTGCTACAGCAAACCAGATGGCTTTCATACAGTTAAAGTGAAAAATTATAGAACATGGACCCACATCAGCCCCATGCCCCTGATAGCACCCTATCCCCTCCCAGAGCCTCTGCAACAAAGGTATTTGGGACATGGGGATGCACAGCAAGTAATCCAAGCCCTTATTCGGACAGAAATATTTACAAAAGAAAGAGCAAAGAGGATGGCAAAGATATCTATTTCCTGGAGGAGGACAGATTGGGAGAGCCTCTGTCTTGTGCTGAATTTTTGAAAGAATGGATGAATTTCACTCAAAGGACAGGGAGAGGAGGATTTTCAACACAAAACTGTGGGACCGAGGGCACATGTAGGGGAGCAAATTTTGCTACCCCAAGCTTTGCTTCTTTGGCATCCTTTCTGATGGCTGCAGACACAAAAGAAGCTCTGAAAACTGAGTGGAAATCACCCTTTTGTAAGAGACATTTACACGTGTAAGGTAAATCTCCATGTGTAAGGTGTTTCCCTCCCAGTACCAGGAAGGGAGAAATGACTAAACCTCTAGAAACTGTTACCAGTGGAGTTGGCAGGGACTTAAATCTGCATAACAACCTTACCCTGCTCACTGTGCTTTTCTTGGTCACTTCCCATTACTGACCTCCCCACTCCCCAAATCTTCTGTCTTTAGTTAAAGATGGAGTAGAAGGCAATGGCCTCCACCCTTACAGTGAGTTACTCAAGCTTTCCTGAGTCTCTCCCAAGTAACCAGGAGCAATGAAAGTTATCAAATTTCTGTTTGATTTTCTCCTGTTTGTCTGTCTAATGTCAATGATTCTTAGATCAGCCAAAGAACCTTGAAGGGTAGAGGGAAATTTTCACATGCCAGTACACACTTCAGGTTTTTTGTGTGTAACTGGGGAGCAGTAGGAGAGATTAAGAGAGAGAGATAGGCAGTCCTAGATAGAAGAGGGGTTTAAAAATCAATGAACCCCAGTATCTTTAATACATGTTACTCACTTCCCAAGGGCGCTGTAAGGCAAATTTAAAAGAAAGGAAAAATAGAGTTAGATAGCATGCATAAACTAGGAACGAGAGGTCAAGGGATGGTCATTATTACAGGTGATACAAATACACCGCATCCAGGTAGTTTAATTTGCCAAAAGACTTGCAAAATTTTTATGAAAACTAATTCCAAAAAGAAATGGTAATACATTATATTTGAACTTCCTCCTCCCTTTCCTTTCATGGCTAGTTCCAAAAATAATTTGATGTGTCTCCATATTTTTAACTTGAGAAGAGGCTATTCAGGGACATTCTTTTTTATTTTATGTTTATTTTTATTTTAATGGAAAGAAATGAAAGCCATTTTTGAAGGTAAGAAATTTCTCTCTTCAAAGGTCAGGCCTATTCTTACTTTCAGATTTTTTTTTTTTTTTTGATCAAAAATTCAGTCTCTTTGGTATCCAGCTTTAAAATGAAGCAAATTTTCTACCTGGAGACTGTAACATTTGTTCTATATTAGGTTGGAAGGGGTGAGAGCAATTTTTAAGTTCATATTTTAGGATCACTGAAATTAGTGAAGATTGGTTTAATAATATAATTTGGAGACTTCTGGGAGATGCCATAATTGTCTTTGCAAGGAATTTCTCTTTCTTTTTC
The DNA here is from genome assembly GCF_002288905.1 of Enhydra lutris kenyoni. Lineage (NCBI taxonomy): Eukaryota > Metazoa > Chordata > Mammalia > Carnivora > Mustelidae > Enhydra > Enhydra lutris. The sequence continues at coordinate 10,825,363 of NW_019154127.1, forward strand.
TTAAATCACAAAACTTAAAAAAATAAAAACACAGAAATATTCAGACCTTGTTATTAGTTTTGTGTTCTCTCTAAATTAATGAACACCAAAAAAACTGGACAATAAAGCAGTTCATAAAAGAATCACTCTATAAACAAAATTCTATTAAAGATTCTATGTGTTTGTGATTTATTTTATTTTATTTTATCTCACTTATTTTTTGCTCAGGGGCCCTCCTAAGAAATAGATGTGGGCGATATTGGATTTTGCTGTGTGATTGACTGTGTGTCCTGATCATTTGCCAAGTCTTATTAAAAGTCCCTGAGATCACTCCATACCTTGGCCCTTACACTCCATCAGCCATCAATTCAGAATGTCAAACCTGATTACCAGGACTCTCTGTGAAGCCCCTTCTAAGCCATTAGTGAGGGAAAGCTGTGTCTTGGTGCCTGCGTGATGTAAATGCCCTCATCAAGCCTTCCAACTCAAGGACAACTCATTATGCTTCAGAATAGCATTGACAGTGTTAACCTCCTAAACCAACAGGACATTTGCAATTTTAAATTTGAACTTATTAGGGGGATGTTGTTTATTTTTGTCTTCATTGTTCCCACATCTTACCAAAAGACAACTTCAATTCCAATTCTAAATTATATACTTAGTTCACAAAAACAGGTTAAAAGGATGTTTAAACAGCAAACAATAATGGAACAGCATTGCATTGAAAATCACTTATAACAGAGACTACATGAAAGGGATTCTTCACAATTTGGCTACTTTCCAAAAATTTTTCTAACCTTGGGAATTAGCTAAATTTAGTTACATCAGATTTAGAGCTCATTAATCCACTATAATAAGAACGATTTCCAAATGCAAGGGTGGCGTTGATTGGTTTTGGTAGTGATGAAGGAGATGACAGGTGAAAATACAGTGTTTAGGATCAACTTACATCTGTATCTGCTGGTATGTTCCAGAACTGGGTGCCTACCCCCGGTAAAATACCCCACTTGAATTGGCTGCATCTCTTCACATGAAGAAAACATGGTGAATGAAGGCCCTTAACTCCTGCTACCACCCCTCACAAGCCCTTTTAGCTCTGCTACTTCTGTAACATCAGTAGCAGCATTAGCAATGCAATATATCTTTATAACAAATTCAGTTTACAGTGATGTCACGTACCATGCCTACTGAGGATGTTGGTGTTCAGCTGGCTGTTACTGAACACACACCTACAAAAATCCCCTGGTATAGGGCCACAGGCAGCCTACAGAACCCCTGCCCTCTAGGCACTTGCCTACTCTTTGGTGATCTGCTTCTTTTGTGACTCAATTTTAATGGCCCTTCAGTGCTTCTGAGCAAAGTGCAAATGGTGATGCTGAAGTTCAAGGTCATCTTAAACTTGACCTTATCCCAAATTCTAACATTTTGCAGCTGACTCCAAATGACTCCCCAACATACCCTGCACTTTCTCGCCCTAAGCTGAAGCTTTCATTCGCGTTATTCATTTCCTTTTCCTAAAAAGCCTGAAGCTACCCATTCCCCCTCTTGTCTTTAAATGGGAAATAACTTGTCCCTGGCAGCCAAGCTAAGAAATCCTCACAGCTGGACCTCAGTTAAACGACATCCATGTGCTATCTGCCATGTTTATTTTGGAATTATGCTTACGTATTAAAATCTGCCCTATAAGTACAGAGTTTCTTTCAAGAAAAGACAGTGTTTGGTTTTGTTTGGTTTTGCATCTCCCATAGTCAGCACTCACTTCTTGAGGAACAAAGGACTCAGGTGGGAAGCCAAGGATCCCATAGCTGGTAGGTGTTTCACACAGCTTTAGGGTATAGGGATGGAGAGCTCTGTATTGGAAACTGAGTTTCTCTAGTTTCTAGACAGAATTAGGGCTCTTGGGAGGACCAGCCCACTTAAACTGGACAGTCAGTGTTGCTAATTCCTTATGTGCCTGGTAGTTGATTAGCATGGCCTTTTATAGTCTTTATATGTCACCATGTTTATAAGAGAATGCCTGTTGAAACTCATACATCTAAAGATGTCCTCCCTGAACCTGCCTGGCTTGGACAAACTTCCTGAATCATGTCAACCTGGTTACCTACCTGGTGATGCAACCTACAAATATATCATCACTTGATGTTTACCTATTCATTCATTTTTATTCAACAAATACTCATATAAACTTAGTAGTGACAAGTATATTCTAAGTGCATTACCAACACTAACTCACATAAACTTGATGCTGCCCTTAGAAGGATGTGAAATGATTATACCCATTTTTTTGGTTAGACATGGCAAGCGAAATTAAGTAATGATTTTTTTTCTGTCTCTAAATTTCTCTGCTCTAGAGAACATATTTCTAAATCTTACATAGATGTGTGATGAATTCTTCCAGTGGGGGATCAACACAGAATCCCAGATAAAAAATAGTCACTAATCTGCTGTGATTGAAGCGGGCATTGTGGGCCGGAGTTGCCCCCATTCCAGAGGCACCTTCCTCTGATACCTCATGGAGCAGGTGTAAGGACCACTCTATAGATGCTTCCAAATTATGGAGGACCTCAAAGAGTCTTTCACTATGTGACTTGCCGATTTTTAGTAAGGCAGAAAATTTTAAAGTCGTAAAATATTTGTTTTTCTTTAAAAAAATGAAATAGTAACCCATTACATGTTAATATAAATAAACATTCTTTTAATAAAAATAACTATATTTTCTAAAACAAAAAAAGTGGAGACAAGAGTGCATTGTTCCATTTTGTAAGTCTTTGTAAGTCTTTTGCAAGTCTCTGCCTAATAGAAGACTGTGCGGTTCTCACATCTGCTTCTGCATTCGTCTCCCATGTTAAGTTCGTCGGGTGGAAGTCTGTCGGGATGAGCCGGCTTCACACATGTGCAGCTGGAAAATAAAGGAGTGTTCTCATAGCTTTCCCGGATCATTGTGGATATTGTTTGGTCATTTCGGAAAGGTTGGTTGCAATGGTCTTTTCACGTTCTGTTATGTTAAAATTCATCACCCAAAGTTCTACCTCGGATTTGAGCGGATCTTGGTGTCATCATGCATCAATCGTTTAGAAAAAGTTATTTATAAATCATTATAAAATGATTTACATACCACTCACCAAATTACGCCCATCCTCTAGATGTTGACGCATTTCGATATACAATATCAAAAAATCACACTTATGAATCTCATCACTGATCTTAGCAGAAAAGTCTTTCTGAGATCAGAAGACTGTCAAGCACATAATGGTGGATAAAGGTTTTCAAAAATTTTAATTTTTATTTAAAAGGTCAAATTTTACCACTAAACTAAACCCTGTCAGTTATTTTCCTTGAAGTGACAGGCTCACCTCGGTCCATTTTTAAGAAAATATCTGCTCAATATCTATAGTCCTAAAAATCATAGTTTTTCTATTCATTGTCCTTTTAAGTAACAGTAGGGTCCCATTAAAAAGAAAAACAAAACCAAACCTGATAATTCAGCTTGCAGCTCAACTGCCCTGTGCTCTCCTTGATATACTCATCCTGTTTGTGTACGTTCCCAAGTATCTCGTGGGAACTTCCCATTTTTCACATAGAGCATTAAGAAGTCAGGTAGGTACTGAAGGATGGAGATTTAATAAAATTAAGGATTTTATGGCTACATAAGGGACATTCCCATGAATGTGTGGCCGTGACGAACACAGCACAATACCTGCATGAGAGGTACGTGACTGGTCTCGGTTTGGGCGAAGGCACCAGCAGTTTTACCTTCATTGCAAATATCAAAGTAGTGATATCACAAAATAGTGATATAGTGAAGCAGCCAAAGAGCATGTTGGGATTTTTGAGAAAACATTTGGGACATTGCAGGTCCCTACAAGAGTCTTGGAGACCCTCAGGGTCTAGGGCTACATACTGAGAATGGTTGCTCTTGGGCATCAGGATTCAATATTATGGGATCACATCATATTAGAAGACATGAGAAGAGCAGACAGAATGGTTCCATCAAGGTCACGTGCAGAGAGCAAAATCCAGCACTCCCAAGACTCACCCCATCTCCATCTTTGGTGACCTACCAAAAGCCAGTCTTGCTGGCTCTCCTACTTCTGTCTACAGAGGCCATCCAGCCTTGCTGGCAGCATTTTACACAGAGTGGAACGGTGCTGGAAAAGAGTCAATTGGTTCACCTTTTTTAAACTCCCAGTGTGGGTGACAGGACGCCATTATAACATCTCACTGATCATGTGAGTTTTATTCTTTCTAGGACAGATGGCATTTGGCTCCTAAAAAGTAGTTTTAGCTATCTCAGATTATTATAAAAAGTATCTGCTTGGAGAAAAAGAAAATGTCTGTAGAGTTTAAATATGAAATAATTTCTAAATGGAGAAAAGATGATTTTTCCCAAGAGAGTGAAACATCTGTGTATTTCCAAAGTGTACTGGTTTCCTTTACCTGAGGTTATGCAACTGTGACTCCCTGCAGGCAACTAAGATAAATAATGGAACTACCTCAACATTAGCATCAGATTTGTCCATTCGTGTTTAATAACTATTTCTTAAGAGGAAAGTTCTAAGTTCCATTAACTATATATGTACCTGAGTATTAATTTTAGGAAAATAGGTGCTTACTGTATTCATCTTCCTTCTTACCTTCTGAAGTACAAAAGTGTAAGGCTTGATTTTAATGAAATGCTAAAACTCAGAGCAACCTAGTAGCAAGTAATAAATCATTTCTTCACATCACCTGAGAGCATTAAGTTGAAGAAAAGATGAATTAACAAATTTGAGAAAATTTGGAATATATATTATACCTCTGTCTTGCCATCATTGTCCTTCCCTATCATGGCCCATTTAATTATCTGTCCATCTCCTCCACCTAACTGCTGAAAAGAGGCACTTCCTATAATACGCCCACTACTGTGTCAGGTCCATCAAGCTCACACCTGACACGTGCTGGGTAGATATGTACTTGATAAAGTGCTCAGTGTTGTGCAATCATCAGAATGGACACAATTTTATGTCTGTGTATATAAAATGGTATCTAGAAATCCCCACTGTGTATTAGCCATGATCCTCTAAAATACCAAAAAGGAAAACCTATCAGTACATCAGCATGCTCTGAGAATGCACATTCATGTATGAACATAAAACTATAATAACTTTTAAAGTATAAGTGGTTAGTAAACCTATTTTCCAAAGAACAAACTAGAGACAATGCTCACTGGAATTTTTACTGGAATTTGATATCTTAAAAATCAGATCTGTAGTTTACCAAACTATGCCTATACCATCCTGTTCTTACATGGATGGTTTGCCAGTCTGACGTTAATACAGTGGTGGCTGTCGATAGAAGAGGTTTGCCTCCAGCAGCAGGGAGGCCTTCCAGGTATGACCTGCCTTCCAGTGACATCCACTTCATGCTGTGACACCAGGATCATTCTTATCAATGTGTACACACACACACACACACACACACACACACACACAGCATATGCACATGTACTTCTACTCCTAGCAGGATCCCAGCTGTAGTCATGACAAGGCCAATCACAAAGCAGGCAGAATCCACTTGAGCCCAAAATGCTCATAGGGGACCCTAGGTGTGAAAGTTGATAAGCATCATAGGATCTTTACCAAAGCTTGAGAAGTGGATGTTTTCTTAAATATTTCTCAAGGGAACAGCAGTTACAGTCTTAAATGCACAGGAAATTTGACTAATAAAATATTTTAGAAAATACTATGAAGTGCGGGCATTTCTGTTTTATAACATTAACCATCATAATCATCTTCATCATGATGGCTACAATTTATTGAACTACCAGAAAAACACTGTGCCAAGTTATGTGCATAGATTATCTAATTTAATTCCCTACTCTCTCAGTCTATTCAGATTGCTGTAGCCAAAATGTCATACACTGGCTGGCTTATGAGCAACAACAATATATTTCTCACAGTTCTGGAGGCTGGAAGTCCAAGATCAAGGCATCTACTGACTCATTGTCTGGTGAGGGCCTGCTTCCTGGTTCACCGACCACCATCTTCTCACTGTTGTCCTCATGTAGCAGAGGCACAAGGGACCTCTCCGGAGTTTCTTTTATAAGAACACTGATCCCATTCCTGAGGGCTCCTCATGACCCCAACATTTCCTAAAGGCCCCACCTCCAAAGACTATTACACAGGGAGTTAGGTTCTAACATATGAATGGGGGGGCCACAAACACTTGGTCTACAAAATCTCACAAACAGTAAGTGAAAAAGCTCTGAGATGGGTGTGTTTCTCATGTTGGCTCCCTCTTACATCAGACTTCTATCTTACACCTTTCTTGTCTTCTGTGAATACTACTTCCTTGCCCATCACTTGACAACTGTCTCACTGAGGGTTCATTTCAAAGAGATCCATCTGTGACATAAGGAAAATGCTGCTGCGAAACGTTTTACATTTGTAGAATGTTCTGGGAAATGTACACAAACAGCAAAAGGGTAAGGATTTAGACACAATACCCACCTTAATCTTTTAGATTCTGTGAACAAAGGGAAGGTTGCAGATCTGTTCAATTAAAGGCTTTAGAGGAAGTTTGTGACATTGGGTAAAATTTCACAAATAAGCACCTCAGCAGCAGTCTCTTGATGAGAGACCATTGTGCGCTCACGTGGCCTCTCAGGACTGGAGGCCAAAGGTTGAGCACAAGGCTGAGAGCGTTTCCTTGGAAACAAGGTGCTTCTTCAATACAGCAGAGGCCCCTTTGGACGTCACATGTTTTCCAAGTGCCTGCTGTGTCTAGAAATCTGCTCTATGAATTGCACTTCATTTAGACAAATAAACAGGGGAAGAATTCAACTTGTAGATATTCTCTTTAGAAAGTTCTAACATTGCTTAACCTCCATTCAGCAAATAGGGTTCCGCATCTACCAGCTCTGCGCCAGCAGCTGGGAATAGGATGAGCAGAGGAGGGTGTGGTCTCCTCTTGACTGGAGGTTATCACGTTATCACCTTCTAGGAAAGGTTCTTCAGCTAGTACTCTTGAATTGTCTGCTTTGGATTCATTTCCATTTTGATTCAATGAATGAGTCCTCTTTCCTGGAATGACTGATATTTATGAGATCTGCAGGCATACCCAGCACATATCATCATGCTTATTTTATATGGCAGAATAAAATCATTGAATGAAATTCTATTTCAGCCCCAACGGTCACTTAGATCAAGAGGAGCCTTCTAAGAACCTTCTGAGTCATAGGAGACAAACCTCACTCTGTGCAATATGGGGAAAACAGAACAAAATCTTAGCTGTGTTTAAAACATTATTTTTCATTCATGTCTTAGAATATTAGACATGAGATCTGGGATATTTGAAAAATACGCTAATCTGGGGACCATAGGATTTTAATTTATTTCCATGCAAAATATACATTATTCAAATACAGTCACTTATTTTCATCCAGTGAACAAGTAGGTCCTATATAAAGGGTGTCATGCCAACTTTGGGAAAGTCAAAGGAGCATAGGACACAGCCCATGGCCCCCAGAAACTGAGTCTAGTGGAGGAGACAGTCAAGTAAAAAGGCAATTCTTTGAGTGATACTTATATTCTGGGGGCACTGAGCACAAGGGACACTGGGAAAATGTAACAGGAGCCCTTTGCCAATCTAAGTGGGAACAGAGAAGCTATCTGATCATCTTATCCTTCTGAGACTACACGTGTATAATAGTTATGTTTAAATTTAGAAGTTGTGCTATTTATCATGACCTAGAATTATAATCACTGGTGCAGTCTTGGGACAAGCCTTAATGATACACATTTAAAATGGTCCCCAATAAATCAGGCTTCTGTGTCAACACTCTGTGATGTGACTTCGACTTGAATCCCAGATTCAAGGGGGAAGTCTATGCCCCCCGCCCCCTGAATCTGGGACAGTCTTGTAACTTGCTTTGACCAAACAAGTGCCACACAGGTGACATCATGGGAGCTTCAAAGCCATCCATTTAGAGGTCTTACAGCTTTCTCCTTGGTCCAGGTAGAATCCAGTTGCCATATGAAAGAGTCCAAGCTACCTTGATGGAAAGAGGCCATAAGAATGGGGAATCCTGTAGGACAAGCCACTCCATATAAACAGAAAGGTGGGCCAGAACAGTTTGAGCCATGTAAGCTAAGGCTTACTTAGGCAGGTGGGAAGTCTGCCTTTGACACCTCAGCCTGACTTCAGCAGATACTATGAGGAGCAGAGACATGTGCCCACCTCAGTTTCCTGTCCCAGGAATCATGAGCCATAGAGTAATGTTTATCAAGGACACTAAGTTTCAGACTGATTAGTAAGCCTCTATTAATAACTCACATGACCCTTCTGTATAGGAACCAGATCCAAATGAACCACTTAACGGTACAATACTGTCTTTCAAGGACCCTATTCAAGGCACCCAGTTCCTTACAAGGCTCTTTGACTACTTAGTGGGTTTCTGCCCACTGAGTTATTAACCAGAGAGACACAAGATGTCGCACATCGTGCCTGTCAGTAGGCTTCCATTGCTACTAAGGGATGTGGAAGATTTTGAGCTCTAGGCCATTTGACACTTTGACAACCCAACCTGAGAGTAATAAATAGTTTTAAAAAAAGTAAAGAAATGCTAATAAGGAATAAGGAATATATTAAATGAGAGAAAAAATAAAGAACACTAAACCTGGACTCTAGGCTAAGAATGGCAATTCTCATCAGTGGTGTCGCTGAGGACAAAGAAAGAATGGTCCATACTAGGCAGGTGGATGGTTGACTTTAAGGTCACTTAGCAAGAGGGATCGGAGTTGGAAGTAAAATAAGTGATAAAATGGGAATGGCCAGGTTTCAGAGATTGCAAAGTATTTACAAATCATATGAAGGAAAGTATTAGTCATGCAATGTTTAACAGAAAAAGCTCTGGAACTCAGAGTGAAGGAGGACAGAAGGTCACCGCTGGGCCTCACATCCAGTTTTGAAGACATAAAATGAGGGACACTGGCCATCGGAACACTGAATATTTTCCAGTTCTGACATAACAGCAGACATTCCACAGTCTTAAGCTGGTATTAACTCTGACCAGACATTTCCTTTATCCTAAAATTCAGCTAAATAATTTATGAAAATGGACATTTAGTCGGCTTTGCTCATTGGTTTCCTCTGTGTTTTCCTTCCCCAAGTCTATTTACTCACACGGGAAGGTTTGCACAGGACCCCTCTGTAGCACATGCAGAGTGAGGGCCAATGGCCGCGCTCACTCCTGCATCCAGCACGGTAAGCCCAGTGCCCTGTGATGTCACTCATCATCTTCAATGACATTCCTAGCATGAGGTTGGTGCCATTTTGATTAATGAGGTATTGGTTCTCTATCAGGTAGCAATTTAAAGTAGCCCATTCTCTGTGACTTATGAATGGGATTTGAATATTACCTTCTGACCTGTCTAGGTGTTTAGGTGATTTGTGGCTATTTTATTTTCACTGAGAAGTCACTTAATATTTCTTTGAATAGAATTGTGATAGCCCAATATTAATACTTTAATATAGATTTAAATACTATTTCCAGATGTCCATTCATATAAAAGTTTTAGAGTGAATGCTGATAGTACTTTCAGTTCTTGGATATTGAGAACTTTAGCATTAAGAAGTTATTTGGATGGGCATGTGGATGGCTCAGTCAGTTAAGCATCTGCCTTCTACTCAGGTCATGATCCCAGAATCTTGGGATTGAGTCCATGTTGGGCTCCCTGCTCAGCGGGAAATCTGCTTCTCCTTCTACCTTTCCCTGCTGTTTGTGCCTTCTTTCTCTCTCAAATAAATAAATAAAATATTTTTAAAAGTTATTTGGACTTTCTAAGTGTTAAATTGTATAATAATCACTTCTACATTCAGCCATGACAGAGTAACAAGGTTCATATTTACCTTTCATCTTAAAAACCTGTGAAAAGGACAAGATCTATAAAGCAATGGTTTACAGTGCTAAAAAGCAGACACCACAGCCCAGCCCCAAGAGAAGGAACTCCAATGACATGGTCTCTATGACTGCCCTCGCCTCCTGCCTGAAGAGAGGTCCCTGACCACAATGCATGACACAATGCTCTCCCCTGGGTTGCAAGCATGTAATTCCCAGCTTGAGGAGGCCAAGACAGCTAGGAATTACAGGCAAAAACACCAGAGGAGGAACCTGTAGTGAAAGTACCTGACAAATAGTTTTTCTGATAACCATGGAAGTGCCTGACATTGAGCTTTTGATTGCCAAGTGTCCACGTTAAAGATACCCCTATTGAATAAGCATGTTACCTGCTACACAACTAGAGAAAAAGCCAGGCCGCCCCACCCACAAAGTTTTCCTTTTAGAAAGCTGTGGCTGACCTAGATAGCTGGCCTCAAGTGGACCAGACCTGCTTTTCACTTCTTGTGCTTTAATTCCTGCTCTTACATGTTAAATTTTTAAAATGAATGCCCCAAATCCTAGGCACCTTATCCTCAACCCCAATAAAGGCTGAACCCCAAGTTTCTGCTCACTCTCTCTCTCTCTCTCTATCTGTCTCCCTAAGGTCTTGCTGTGTGGCCCTGGGCATGCTGTGTACCCTCCAGGATTCGTGAATAATAAACCCTGTTCTTCAAAGTCCTCTGATGGTTGTTACTGAAGGGTACCTTGGAGTCATAAGATCCTCAAGAGCCAGTCCAGCCACAGCACTGGCTCTGGCTAGGGAAATGTCTGTGGAAACTCACAAGTATGGGTACAAGTGAGTAGTCCTGGCATTTACAGTTCATAGCATGACCATATCAGATCTAGACCAAAATCACGCAGAGAAGACTTATAAATCAAGGTTTAACGAGAGCATAATGATGCCATGTAACTCAACTGCATCCCAGAAAAAAGCTGAGTGATACTGAAAGGGAACTTAAGTAACTAAACATAAAATTTTAAATGTCTGGCATCCAATAAAAACTTAATGAACATGCCAAAAGCAGGAATATTAACAGCCCAAGAATAGAGTAGATGAGGAAATTAAGATAATTATAAAAGTACACCATTTATTCAGGAAGGTAGATGAAAGGAAAGAAACGGAATATATAATTGAGATGCAAGTGAAACTTTAGGAAATAAGAAATACAATATTTGAAATAAAACATGATCACTGGATGGGATTAAGAGCTCATTGGACAAGGCACCTGGGTGGCTCAGTGGGTTAAGACCTCTGCCTTAGGCTCAGGTCATGATCTCGGGTCCTGGGATCGAGTCTGCTTGGGAGGGAGCCTGCTTCCTCCTCTCTCTCTCTGCCTGTCTCTCTGCTTACTTGTGATCCCACTCTCTATCAAATAAATAAAATCTTAAAAAAAGAAAAGAAAAAAAAGAACGCATTGGACAATGCCAAAGAAACCATCAAATAATTTGAAAACATAGCAGTAGAAACCATCCAAAGTGAAATACAGACAGGAGAAAAATGCTGAAAAAAAAATGAACAAAGCATCAGTGACTGTGGGACAATATCAAGGAGTAAGGAATATGTGCAACTGAAGACCCAGAAGGAGAGGAAAAGCAGAAATGGGACAGAAAGAATATATATATATATATATATATATATATATATATTTGAAGCAAATAGGAGAAAGAAAGAAATAGATCCAAATTTCACAAAACTCTAAAACCATAGATACAAAAATCCCAATGAAATCTTAAGTTAAGGACCCATGAAGAAAACAAGATTAAGAAACAACACTATCAAATTGCTGAAATTCAGTGGTAAAAAATAGAAGAGCCAGAGTTAGCAGCACACACAGTTGACTGTAAGGATGATAACAGACTTTCCACACAACCCAGAGACAATGAAGTCACATCTGTAAAGTTCTGAAAGAAACACCGTCAACATATAATTCTTTACCTATTAAAAGAAAAAGGCTCAGAAAAAAATAAAATGAGGATTTATTAAGACTAATGAAAATTGAGAGAATTCATTGCCAGCAAACCTGCACAAAAAAGACTGTCTTTCTGGCAGAAGGAAAAGGGAATCAGATGAAGACTTGAATCTACATGAATGAATGAAGTGCACCAGAGATGAAAAATATTAGGTTAAATACAAAATATTTTCTCCTTAACTTTAAAATTTCTTTAAAAGATACTTGGCCATTTAAAATAGAAATAAGAAGATGTTGTGGAGTTTATATTATACACAGAAATAAAATGCAGAACAACAAAAATGAAGAAGCCTAAGAAGGAAACAATAAACATATACTGTCATAACATTCTTTTTTTAAGATTATATATTTATTTATTTGACAGAGAGAGAGTGAGAGAGCACAAGCAGGGGTTGCTGCAGAGGGAGAGGAAGAAGCATATTCCTTGCTGAGCAGGGAGCTCGACTCGGGGGTTCGATCCCAGGACTATGGGATTGTGATCTGAGCCAAAGGCAAATGTCTCATCAACTGAGTCACCCAGGCACCCCTGTCATAATATTCTTATAACATAAATGATAAGGTATAATATTAGTTGAAGATACAGAATAACGTGTTTAACAGGTATATTTAAGTCATAGAGAAAACACCCAAAATAAATAAAAAATTAAAAACAAATAAAATAAACAACAAAACAGAATAATCTAAGAGTAAAGATAAAATGAAATTTTATGCAGTTAATAAAATAGATATACACCTCATCCAGAATATTGCAATAAAAGAGGAAAGCACAAAGAATAAATGGGACAAACAGAAAACAAACAGCTAAATGATAGATTTAGACCCAACACTGTCAATAGTCACATTAAATATAGACAGCATAAATATTTCAGTTGAAAGGAAGATATTGTGAGATTGCACACACACACACATACGCACAAAACAAGATCCAGCTATGTGCTGTATAGAAGAAATGCACTTTAACTCTTAAGTCACGGAAAGATTGGAAGCAATAAGATAATTTAAAATTAAACATGTAAACATTACTCCTCAGAAAACTCACCTAGCCCAAACTATTGATATACAATTGATATCAAACAAAATTAATAAAGTTATTGTAAGACTGACAAAATGATTAATAGAGGAGACACAAGTTATCAATATCAGTAATAAAAAGGGGTATATCACTCAGACCTCCTAGATATTAAAAGGATAGTAAGAGTAATATGGACATCACCATGCACCTAATTTCACCAACTTAAATGAAATGGGTCAGTTTCTCAAAAAGCTACCAACTACCAATATTTACTTAATATGAAATAGATAACCTAAAGAATCCTGTAACTATTCAAGTACTGGAATTTACAGTTAAAAACCCTCCCCCCAAAGGCCTAGGCAAAGGTGGTTTAATTATTGTTCTCTACCAAGCCTTTAAGAAAGAAATAACACAATGCTATTCCAGGTCTTCCAGAAAATAGGAGAGGAGGAAACACCTCTGAACTCGTTTTATGAGTCCAACGGTAATTTTATTCCAAAACCAAAGACATCACAGGAAAAAAAAATCCCCCCCAAATATTAGGAAGTTGGATCCAAAGATGTATATGCAAAGAATAGTACACTGTAGCCAAGAGAGATTTATCTTGGTTAGGAAAAATAGGTTTAACAGGTGAAAATTAACCAGTGTAATTTGCTAGGTTTGCAGAGTCTGACAAAATCAGAGATGAGGCATGCCAGTCAGATCTCTTTTCGAGAGATTCTGCCATGCACGATGTAGCTCACTGACTGCCACCACCTGACATGACTTCAGCTAGAGCCTAGCAGTGATGCTGAAGCCACACTGTACTCAGGCTGCTCCCAGCAAAGGAGAGTAGGTGGGGACACTAAATGGGTCATTTCTGCCAGATATAGGACACTTCTGACAAGCTGTGTTTGTTCTGGGGCTCCTCATTGGCCTGACTATTTCTCAGATAAACACAGCCATCTGTGGTTCTTTCTTCTCCATCAATCCATTCACAGGTGCACTGTGATCTGAAAGCCTCTCCACTTCCTCCTATTCCTGATGTCCTACTTTTTTAACAAGCATTTCCCCTAAACATTTTTTTTTTCAACCTGCTTCTCTTTTGGCAGCTACTTAGAAGACCCCAGACCATACACATTCTGAAGAAAAACCACATGATCATCTCAAAACACGAAAAAACAGAAAAACTAAATGTCTTTGCCCCAAGATCAGGAGAAACAAGGATGTCTGCTATCAGCACTTCCACTCAACATTGTAATAGAGGTCCTAGCCAGTGCAATAAGACAAAACAAAGAAATAAAATGCATCCAGATTGGCAAGTGAAAAGTAAAACTACATTCATAGGTGACATGATGGTCTACATAAAAAAACAAAACAAAACAAAACAAACAAACAAACAAACAAACAAAAAACCTTAAGCAATTTACCAGAGGAAATACCAGAACTACAAAGTGAGTGTCAATATACCAATATACTAAATGATATACCAGAAAGTAAAAACTTTATTTCTATATACTAGCAGCAAACAACCAGAAGCTAAAATTTAAAAATAAGACCATTTATAACAGGATGAATAATTGGACATGCTTAAGAAAAAAATTTAAGTACACAAGAACTATACACTAAAGTCTACAAATTATTGTTGAGAGATATGAAAATAGTCTTAAATAAATGGAAGGATAAATCCCGGTCATGGATAAGAACACTCATTGTTATAAAGGTGTCAATTCTTCTTAAATCAATCCTTAGATTTAACACAATCCCAATCATAATCCTGGAAGACAAGTGAATTCTAAAATTTATAAAGGCATTCAAAAGATAGAGAATAGCTAAAACAACTCTTAGTAATAACATAGTTGAAGGACTTAGACTAGCTGGCTGCAGACTATTTATAGAGTTGTGTAATCAAGATTACACAGATTTATTGCCATAAAAATAAAACAGGGCAATAGAACTGAATCCAGGACATCCCACATATATGGTCAGTTAAATTTACTGATATACTTAGGTAATTCAATAGGGAAAGAAAAGTTGTTTTCAGAAAATAGTGCTAAAAGATCTGGCTACTGATATGAAAATAAGGTAGATAGCCATATGCCAAAAATGGACCTAAACACTTATTTCAAACCATACATAGAATTTACTTGAAGTGAATCACCAAACTAAATGGAAGGGCTGAAACTGTAGCACTTCTAGAAGAAGACATGAAATACAACTGAAGTGACCTTGGGCTAAAAGATGTTTTATCGAGGACACAAAATAAATGAAAAAAGAACAAATATTGATGAAACAAATTTCATCACAATTTCCAAATCCACTCTTGCAAAATCAGTATTTAAAAAATGAAAATTCCAACCTCAGCTTAAGAGAAAATATTTACAAATCATCTCTCTGATAAAGGACTTGTATCTACAATAATAAGGAATTCTTAGGACCTACAGTAAGAGGGCAAATATCTCAGTTAAACCTGTAGCATGAAATACACAGATCCAGTGAGCAATACAGGCATGTGTTGAAAATCACAGGTTATTATAATCACAGTGCAGTTTAGATCTCCAACAAATTACTCACCTGCCAACACATACGAAATACTCAGATAAAGCACCACGTAAATGCCAAGGCCTCAAAGCTAAAGAGATTTATCAAGGCATAGAGGAAAGGAAGGAAGAAATGTTTAATACTTAGCCTATACATATTCTTGAGTAACCAAGAGAAAATTTTCTCACCCTCAATAAAATATATATCCACAGTTACACATAACAGGATTTGTGATATAGACCTGAAACTTCTCCAGGATCGAGTCTACAGACACAAGGTATGATTAGTGGAAGCAAAGGAAGAAATTACTCAGGAGAAAGAGAAAACACCTAGAACTTGATTTGGACATGTTTGCCCATGTTGGGCAATCAATGTAATGTTTTTATTAATACTAATACTAAAGATGGTTATAAAAAAACAGATTGATTTTTCCAATCAAAGGCATTTTATAATCGAAAGTAAATGAGAGTCATTATTTTATAACTGTTATTATAAGAAAGAAGAGAACCCACATTCTAGTACAAAATAGCAATGCAAATGGCTGAATGCCAAAGGATTTTGTTGCCTATGGTCTCCTCAGTAGAGCTCTCCAAGAGTTGGTAGCCCTGTGGTTAGACTGTTTACACTGCACATGAAGTTGCTATACTAAACTTCTAGACCTTTTTGAAGAAGAAGTGGAGAAATGGTGAAGAAACCAAAGAACTTGCAAGATGCTGGGGGACTAACCAGGTGTTTGCAAGGAGCACAGTGTGGTGGGCTGTGTTGAGTAGGAGGCTGTGTGGAATACCAGAATAGAGGTCTAACATCCTGAGGGGACAAGGGAATTGACCCATGCCTGGAAGGGGAAGTTGTTCAGGACCCAGAAAAAGAAATGAGCTCTGATTGGCACAACAGCCCATAACCTTGTAATCATTAAGAGGCACCTTTCACAGAGGTTCCCTAGTGGGCAGGTGACACTCACGCAGGAGGCCTTCTCATGCTCCATAGACCACTTCCTCTCTCTCTGCTCTCCTCACCCCCACCATCATTCTGATACACACCTCCACCCTACCCTAGCCTCAGGAGAACACAACCCTTTCATGCATCCCTGTCATCCTATCATCCTATCCACTTCCCGCCCCCACCAGCTTTATTAAGATATAACTGAGAAATAAAAATTGTATATATATTTAAGTAATAGAGTACCATCCCATTTTATTAATGATGTGTGTGTTATTGCTTGGATTCCCCTTCCTTCCTTCCTTCCTTCCCTCCTTCCTTCCTTCTTTCTTTCTTTCCTTCTTTTAGGAAGAAAAGTTACAACCTTGTGGCACAAGGATTGCATTTGAACTCCTAAAACTGGCATAGGAGGCTGTTCACTATCCAGACCCCATCAAACTGAGCATGCAAATATTTCCTTTCAATGAGATGATCTGCACACTCTATTTCACTTATGAACTGAGAAGTCCTGCCTTGCCTGGACATTAGGATCATTCTTTTTCTGTACTGTGCATCTTTGATGTAACTTTTTTGATTCCTACATGTTGTTCTAGACTGGGTTCCCTCTTACTTTCCCATTTCTCCTGTGGTATCTTCTCGGATTCCCCACTCTGTTCTGGATTCTTCCCTATCCCCCGTCCCTGGCCACCCTCTGCTCTGCCAACCTCTTTACCTGATGTTCTCAGCCCAAGGTCATTGCTTCATTTGTCTCTACATGCTTTATCAACTAAGGAGAGGAAGCATTGTAATTGTTTGTACACACACACACACACACACACACACACTAAGCAGTGCCCTGTGCCTGGTAGGTTCTTGGTGTTTAACGGATGTCCATTGAATTTACATCTCGTAAACCAAACAGACATCCTTCTGATCATTTCTTGCATAAATGTTGTTTTTCCAAAATAAGCAGACAAATATTATAGAGGCAGGACTAAAACACACACTTTATAATTCAAAACAAAGTAAGATCAAAATGAAAAAAAAAATAACAATTTGGCCTACTCCTTCAAGATTTTTGGGGGGGGGAATCATATTCAGCTATTTGCAAAGAAAATTGTGGGGACTTACATTGAGGTCAACTGAAATGTTTGAACTCGTAAAATAAAAGAAAATAATGAAGACACTATATTGAAAAATTACAGTACTTTATGACTGACAGTGTCTAGGTATTACAGTACTCTCTAGTGGTCGGATTTAGAGCAAGATACTTGCAGGATAAATGCAGGATTTTTTAAGAAAGGCAAAGAGGGCAAGATACATACCAAAGTATCATTATTTAATGAACATTTTGTGAAAAATTCTGTACAATTTTAAAATTCAAGTACTTCTTACATAACTACTACTATATGTGCAAATCAAAGGATGCTGAAATCCTTAATGTTCCTTCAGGATTTTTCTATCAAATATTTTGTCATCTGAAAAGGTGACATTGGTCTGAGTGGTTGAAGCGTCTGATTATATATATAATGCTGGTGTCCATATTTTCATTTCCTATGTCACCATCCCTAATTAAGTAGAAAATTTCCTAAAATTATTATTTTAATAGTATTATAGAGCTGTAAGAATTGAGTGGATATCTATATGTTTCATGCTTCCTTTTATTTTTATTGATGATATATTTCACACAGGTTTTGTTCCTTTTGCTCAAGATCCATCTTTAATACATAAGACAAAGGAAATAAGTGATTTCTAAATAATCATAAAGATTTTGGAAAGAAATATTGAATTCCTGAGTACAGTAGAAAACATACTAGAATTCATTTCAGAAACATGACCTCAAGTTAATTATTGTGTCTAATAAAATATTTGATTTGATGTTTGATAAAGACAAGAAAAATATAGAGATATTAGAGCCATATATTATATTCACATTGGAGAATAAATAACTTAAATTTTATCTTACTGTTGCAGACTGAAATTTAGCTACACTCACCACTCAGATATTTCTGGTATGGCTCTAGGTATATGAGGCATATTTAATTCAGTGTAACTCAATAAATAATAATCACTATGCTTAATAAATGTTAGTCATAAGAAAAAAATATTTTTGAAGAAAAAGTCCCATCAGAAGATACATCACCCTATGTAATGGGACATATAAATGATAAGAAACTTTGTCATATATATTATGTCACTTAGTCTTAAGAAAATTCCTATTCTCCATTATGATCCCTACATACAAATGAGGAAAATGAGGCTCCAAATGAGAAAAAATCTCTTGCTTAGAGTCATTCAGTGATTCAATGGCTTACACACACTGAAACCTAGACATTTTGCTTGACTGTGTTCTTTTCTTCCACAAGAGGGTTTCTCAATAAAAGATGAGAAAACTCCCTTGGGAATAGCCCCTGATGTAATGGCATCTTTCTATTATCTTTGTGAACATGCAGAGGTTAAATGAGACCAGACAATCAAGAGCATTGGCAGATTTTATGTTATCTACCTCACATTCTGGCAAACTGTCCAGTTGGGAAGACAGGAAAGGAAGGCTGACCAGAGCAAAGGAGCCCATGAAATTCAGCTTTTGCATGCTACCTGAGCAAAACACCCTATATAAAAGAGCTCATGTTTAATCCATCAGTCAGTTTTAATTAAAGCTCAGATTAAAGATAAAGAGGCTCAAATAAGCAATATCTGTGAATCAATTTTACAGCTCCATAGTTGGGCATAGAATTTTGTACCATTCCCGGGAAGGTGAAGTGGGTTTATGGCCACAAGAAAATGGGATTTTTTTCAGTGAAGACAAGCCCTGTCTTGCTGAGGACTGCCAGCCCTGGAGGGCAAAGTATGAATGTTTTAGCAGAACGTACACACAGTACAGGGTTTTAGAAAATGTCTTACTAATCCCAGTATAAATAAAAAAGGCATCACATATACAAAACTAGACCAATCTGCTAAAATGAAGGGACAAGCTGGGATCAAATAAATTGATTTGTTGGTGATGAAAAAAAAAATATGTTTCCTGAATTAAACACTGTAAACAGAAGATGAAATATTGCATTAAATGGAATTGGTGGAATAACAGAAATAAGTTAAATTCCACTGACAATAAAGAGTGAAAAATTAAAACACTGATGTAATTTAAAAACTAAGAAGAATGGTTTAAAATGTTATTCAAGACCTGGCAAAATCTTACACTTCTAGCTAGAAAGAGCTCATAAAGTACCAGGCAATTTTATTGGAAATAGAAGAATTATTAAACATATATTGAAGACATTTAAAAAAAATAAGGACAAAGAAAGTCTTCTAACTATACAGGTAGATAAAACATATTATCTTTAAATGGAGCAAAAATGGAGTAGCTCTGTGAGCAAACTTCTATACCCAGCTGTATTGTCTTTTGTTGTCTGCATTCAGGATCAAATTAGCTACACCATCCACATACCTCCTCTAGAAAAATATTCATCATATTCTAGCCTATCAAAAGATGGAGGAAAACTCAATATCATATGTCATGACTTACAATAAACACAGTTAAATATAAACTAGGTCCAACTATATGTTTATGTGTTGCTGATTTCTCATAAAATAATAAAATGGTGACAATCGATTCTGTTGTCATCACCATCATGATGGAAAGTTCCAGACTGTTGCTATAAAAAATGGCACAGGCAAGAGGAGAATAACAAACTTAAAAGCATACTAAATTACCTAACACCCAAAAAACATACAGACACTCATAACAATTTTTGGCATTTATAACTAGAAAAATATATTTGAATGCCTCTATATAAAATTTAGAAGTAATCAGTAGTATAGTAAGCACAGAATGCATACCTTTCAAGTTTCTAGAGAAAAGGTGGTTATGACAACTAGCCATATATAGAAAAAGAAAAAAAAGAAGGACACATGAAGGGAATGAAAACAGAACATAACAAAAACATTCAGCAGAACTTGCAGAAACCACACTTTTTATGTTTTCCTAATGAGGCAGCTACAAAACCAAACTCTCATTGCTACAGGTTTTTCCAATCGTTAAAGATGTTGTAGAAAAAGCAAACTTCCAATATGCCATCAAAATAATATGTAATAAACCTCAATAAAATGTGCATCTATCGACATAGACTACTGCTGTCTAATAAGGTCTTTTAATAAGTAATTATAATGACACAATTTTATCAGTAAAGGTTAAGTATCTTTATCTGAGCAGAATCCGATGAAATTAGTCCTGATGTAATAAGTATCATTTGTCACTATTAGAACAAGAGCTGTTGACAGGACTTGGGTGTCTCCGTGGCAACCCCGGTGTTCCATTCCTTTTTTCTGTAACCTTAGACACTAACAAGGCATACAAGTCCAGAGGGCATAGAAGGCATTGCCTGGGTAATTTATTTACCCTTTTCCGACTTTGCCAGGCAGCAGCATATACGAGAACCTGGAGGCATTTTACATCAAGTGGGCATCTGCTGTCAAGGTTGACTGCCGATGAATATTTTGAACAGACTATTATACACAGGTTCCCATTAACAAGAAAAATCACGATTTTTAATTGATTTATCATCCATAAGGCATGAGAAAGTCAGAGAGAGAGAGAGAAAGAAAACACATATGTAAACAGAATGTGGATTTTTCCATTTCAGAAACTTGTAAGAATAAATATCCCTAAGCAATGTATTCCACTAAGTATATCTAAGTATTCCACTAGAATTAAGCAATGTTAATGAAGTGCTAGCTACAGCCCAGGCCTCAGATAACATTTTTGGAGTCAAGCATCCCAAAGGGGGCGTATTTACAGCTATTCTTGAATTGACAGGAATTTGCTCTAAGACCAGAGGCAATACAAAAGCACCAGGGCTCCCCATTACAGAAGAGCTCTTGGAGTCAGCTGGATCTCAGTCTCCAGCCTGAGAATCACAGAATCACACCTGAAAACATGTACACACAATTTGACAGCCTCCATTTGGGCCACATTCTGTAGTAAAATAAAATGAATAATGACAATATATAAATGTTCCTGCTATCAAGCTTATAGGGAAAACATCTAAGAGTGGAAGGTTCTGGGGGTAGGTGGGGTTAGGGTGTTGGGATAAAAATGGAGAAGAATGTTGTAAAAAAAACTTCATATTTTACTTCTTCCCCATTGTTCTTTATTTTTTTTTAGGAATAACAAATACCAGTTTTCCCACTTTAATGAACTTATATGAAAAATAATAATTTATTTTTAAAAACATGAAGTTAAAAATGTATTTAAAAATTTTGTAGACATAGACAACCAGGCCTGGAGCCTTGTTCATGGGCAAATACTTCAGCAACATGACGTATCTTTCAAACTATATTTATGCCATTTTTCCATTTAGAGTTTTTGTTGTAGGTTGAATTGTGTTCCTCTTCCCCCAAAAGTATGTTAAAGTGCTAACCCCAGAACCTTAGAATGTGACCTTATTAGGAGATACTGAGGTTATCAGCTGGAGGTCTTTGGGGGTTGGCTTTAATCCGTGGGACCCGTGATTTTATAAAAAGGGGAAATTTGGACCCAGAGGCACATGGAGGGAAACAAAGTGAAGCTATAGGGAAGAGAAGGCTGCCACATGACCAGAGGGCCCAATCTTCAAGCCAGGGATTGCTGAGGGCAGCTGGCAACACCTGACACTAGAAGAGGTGAAGAGGTGGGAAGGATCCCCCCCACCTGCCACCCCCTGAGATCCATGAGGGGTGTGGCTCTGTAGACACCTGGATTTCAGACTCGGACTCCAGACTGTGATAGAATAAATTCCTCCTGTTTTAAACTATGCGGTTTGTAGTGACTTGTTTTGGAAACCGCAGGACACCCATAGAATTTTCCATGAGTTCCAGATAAAATACATACTTCCAGAATATAATGCCAGTTAAGTCTTCAACAGTGATGCCGTCCTACTATGCAGTGACA
This sequence comes from Enhydra lutris kenyoni, assembly GCF_002288905.1. Lineage (NCBI taxonomy): Eukaryota > Metazoa > Chordata > Mammalia > Carnivora > Mustelidae > Enhydra > Enhydra lutris. The sequence continues at coordinate 10,847,610 of NW_019154127.1, forward strand.
GTGGGTCACTTAAATGAATGTTAGGGCAATAAAGTTAATGCTGTCACTGAGATTAAAGTTCTCTTTCCCAAAGTTTCTTGTTCAAACATAAAAAAATGGGCGTACGTACAGCATCTTCTTTCTGTTTTACTAAATTATAAGATACACCTTTCCTTCAAATTTTGTAGTTCCTAATCAACCTTTATGTGTGTGTGTATATATGTCCACACATATACATATACACACACAGACATGCATAAATACGAACACTGTAGGTCTATACAGTATGTTTATAGGTTTTATGTATACATGTTAAGCACATACATGTTATATATGTCCACTCTATTATGTATAGATCCATGGGTATATATTCATATACACATATATACTGAGTTTCCAGCATAAGAAAGGATAAAGATGTTAGTTTTTTCAAATTATTTGAGGTCTTCAGAAAGATCCCTTTGCCTGCTGGTCCCAAACAGCTTTTCTGAAACTTATAGTTGATTTTTATATGTTTGGGCCATCGTGGGCCCAAGTGCAGGACTGGGGCAAGGCCAGTTTTATGCTGCTGGCAGCCCTGGAAGGAGAGGGCAGCCCCAGAGTGCATCTAGCAAAGCTGGTGCAGAGAATGGGGCTCGTGGCGGGGGGCTGGTCCCTGAGAACCAGGTCTGCACTCCCGGTTTCTGCCACTGCCCAGACACATTTGCCTACAATAGTCATGTAGGTTCCCACCTCATAAGACCAATGGGCAGTTTTCTAGGAAACCTCTGACTCCTCCTTTTCTCTATTCACCCCTGCAGTGGTCCTTGAGCATGCGGACTTCCCCAGGTGGAAATGACATATGGTAAAAACACAGGAGAGTATTAACTACTTGTTACTACTTGCCAAAATATTTAGGCACTTGGCATCTTCTTTTTTTCAAGATTTTTTTTTTTAATTTATTTGACAGACAGAGATCGCAAGTAGGCAGAGAGGCAGGCAGGGAGAGAGGGGGAAGCAGACTCCCCGCTGAGCAGAGAGCCCAATGCGGGGCTTGATCCCAGGACCCTGGGATCATGACCTGAGCTAAAGGCAGAGGCTTTAACCTACTGAGCCACCCAGGTGTCCCTTGGCATCTTCTAATATATTGTAAATATTTAAAGAATAGCCATTTAAATAGCATCATTGACATTTTCAAGGACCACGTTTCACAATCTAGTTTTTACATGTGGATACCGTTAAAGATAATTGTAGAGAGTACAACAACAAGAGAGAGCAAGAAAGGACCAGATAGCCTCCCAGGGGCATGAGCTGGAAGCACTGGCCTCCAGAAGATGCCCAGAGCTTTGCTCTCTGTGCCCTGGAACCACCAGTCAATGTGACAACCAAAATGGCATGGGGAGTGCCTGAAGCAGCACAGATGGGAGAACCCCCACAGTTGTTCCCTCAGTCAAACCCCAACTGCCTTTTCAGCTCATGTTTGGTCTTCCTTCGCCAGTGCTTGGCTGACCCTTAGGAAGAAATCCATTGTCCGAGTTCACCATTATATTTGGCAAGAAAAACATCACCAAGCTGTTGCTGAGTGTGAGCCCTGGAGCCCAGGGTCCTCTGCCGTTTGAGAAAACAAGGAGCCCTCGTGTTGTGATTCCAGGCTTGCGGAGCGGCCTTCCGGCCCGATGGCTTCCATGCGTTGAGTCTCCACGAGGAGCAGGAGTGGGCTTCTTTGCCCCCGCCTCCTACCAGCCTTGGATCCAGCCATTCATGCACTGATGTGCTGGAGGGCTCACAGCTCCTGTCAGCTTGGTTAACATGAAGCCGAATTCCCAAATCCCTACAAACCTAGGGCGAATCAGGATGGGTGCCCTGATCCTCAAAGGGGGAGGTCAAGGCCTCAGGTACGAGAGATTTGCCAAATGCACTGGCCCCTAGCAGTGAGCACCAGGGCCACCAGAGCAACCAGTGCGGGGACGGAGACCCCTGCCCCCTTGTAGGGTCCTGTTCCACATTTCTTCAGTGCAAGAGACACAGGAAAGAAGGGAGGGGATGATCAATGACCCCATACCTGCACCATCCCTGAAAGCATGTCACGGATGCTTGTCCCGAGGCATCGGATCAAACAAGCAAAGGCCCGCCAGCCTAGCCTTGACTTTTGTCTGCTGTGTGCTGCCCTGAGTGCTGTTATTTTTCTGTGAGATTGGACTGGTGATGTGATTAAGTCAACCAAGCCATTGCATCTGGGCAAATATGGGCACTCCTTCCACAGGAGTTCCCCAAATAATACGGACAAATCTGCTCAGTCTTGGTGCTAAATAGTTCTAGCCTTCTACCAGTGACACCTCAAGCCACACGGTCTCATGCGTGTAGAGGGAGGCACCTCGCTCATCTCGCTTATTTGCCTTCCCAGCTTTGGTTCGATCTGATGCATTATGAAGGCGCACTGGCCTCCTAAACTCCTGAAATTCCTGTGAGTCTCACTTTCCAGATCTGGGCTTGGTACGTTCATCCCATCTTACCCCAAATACATATCTGCCCACGGATAGACTGATTCTCTGTTCTCCCCACAAGGGTGCCTTCAGCTGGGCCTACAAGGAGCACACGTGCACAAATATTACTTTTGGATCAATTATTAGGGTGTGGGTGGGTCTTTAATAGAGAGTCTAATTCACCTCAGCACTGAATGGGAGGCCAAACTATCTCCAAACATGATAGGCGAATGCAAATTCCCTCTAGAGCAAATACCCCTATTTTTTTAAAGATTTTATTTATTTATTTGAGGGACACAGAGAGAGTGAGAGACAGCATGAGAGGGGAGAAGGTCAGAGGGAGAAGCAGGTTCCCCGCATAGCTGGGAACCCGATGCAGGACTCGATCCCCGGACTCCGGGATCATGACCTGAGCCGAAGGCAGTGGCTTAACCAACTGAGCCACTCAGGCGCCCAAATACCCTTACTTAATTTTGGGAATATCATGACACTTCCCTTTTCATACAGTGGCCCAATACACACACAGACACACACACAGACACGCACACACATACACACACACACACCCACAACCCTCTCCACACCCACACAAGCACACGTGCAGAGACACAACCTGTATCATGTGAACCCTTCATTAGAAAGATAAAACATAACCCAGAAGTTACAACAGTGTGTTCAAATCTTATTCTTAGGCACCTTCACAAGTATTGTTCGAACCCCTTGCAACGTGATGATTTTTTTACAGTCAACACACATTTACTGAGTACTTACTATATACCAGTTTCCAGGCTTACTAGATAAACCAGCTAACAAGGCAAAATCTTTGCTCCCACGGAATTTACATTCTACCCAGACTTTAGATGCTATTATATGACATCTGAGGAAAATTATTTATCTCATTGCAAACAAAACTGCAGCTTTGCAAATTTTTGTAAAGTATCATGTGAAGTGTTACATTTATAGACCTTAGAAAGGTGGTCTTATGCCCAGTTTAAAGTGCAAACTGTGGATGCAGACGGCCCAGGCTCCCATCTCAAGGTTGCCCTCTATCTACCTCCCTGCACCAGTACCTGGCCCTGGTGATGCTGATGGGATGATCCATGAGTTAATACAAGAACCACACGTGGTTTCCCGCCGGCACACAGTAAGGGCTCAGCTGGCTACTGTGAAGGTCCACAGGGTATGTTAACTATTTTAGTTATTTGATAAACACTTTCTGGGCCTTCCCATGCTAGGCACTGTTCTGAATGCTGAAACACAGAAGACAATGAGCCATGAGCTCTGCCCTGAATGGAATTTCACCCTGGAAAAATTAAAAGCACTAAAACCTAGTGAAGAATTGATGAACTCAGACCAAAGTCATTAAGTACTCATGCAAAACACAGATGAACAAAAACTAATGTTTCCATCATGCCAAGAGTTTAAAGAATGCCTTCTCATGTTTGTGTGGTGGGGGGAGCATGGCTACTGCACCCCGACCTGCACCATAATTAAACAGCTCCGTACGTACGTATTTGAGAGGGAAGTAACCCTGTCCTCACTCACAGCCCAGCTCAGAGCTTCCAGGGACACCTCCAGCCAGTCGACGTTGCTGGGAAGTGGATGCCGGAGGCATCATTTCCAGCACTCTGGCTCATCTTCACCCTGGGGGTGTTCCTGCCTGCTTGCCTCTCTGGACCTCAGTTTCAGGATTGGTGAATAGGGTCAGAACAGCTCCCCCCTGAAGGGGCCGCTGCAGGGTTAGATGAGATGAAGTGTGTGATGCGCTTGGGCAGAGCTCATGGAAGCACCCGGTCCTGTTATTCCTGCTCATTGGCTGGTCATACATCCACAGGGGTTGATGGGTCGGGCTGGTGGTCAGCAAAGGCAGGCCTGAGAGGGTGGGGTTGCCAGGAAGTTCTCCCAAGGCAGGACTGTCAGCTCAAAACTCAACCCGATCATCTCTACGTCACACAGAACCCGTGCAGAGGGAAATAGAACAAAAGTAGCTACCCTGCTATGTCTTCGTCATTGCTTATATTACAAGGATAATATTGTGGGGCACCTGGGTGGCTCACTCAGTTAAGCATCTGCCGTCAGTTCAGGTCATGATCTCAGGGTCCTTTGATCAGGTCCCGCATGGGGCTGCCTGCTTGGTGGGGATCCTGCTTCTCCCTCTGCCTGCTACTCCCCCTGCTGTGCTCTCTCTCTCTCCCTCTCTAACAAACAAATAAATAAAATCTTAAAAAAAAAATAAAAGGATGTTATTGGGACACCTGGGTGGCTCAGATGGTTAAGCGTCTGCCTTCGGCTCAGGTCATGATCCCAGGGTCCTGGAATCGAGCCTTGCATTAGGCTCTCTCCTCGGCAGGAGTCTGCTTCTCCTTCTGACTCTGCCTGCCCCTCCCCTTGCTTGTGCTCATTCTCTCTCTGGCAAACAAATAAATAAAACTTAAAAAAAAATTAAAAGACTTATATTATGCAATAACTTTCAGAAAACTTCCATCGCTACTACTTGAAATTGGATGCAATAGGGTGTATTATTGTCCTCTTGCTTTTGTAACAAAACACAGCATAGTGGCTTCAGACAATGCCAATTCTTTCTCCCTCATAGATCTAAAGAACAGAAATCCAAAGTCAAGGTGTCGGCATGGCTGGTTCTTCCCAGAGGCTCTAGGGGAAAAGCTGCTCTTGGCCTCTTCCCTTTGTGCCATGGCATTCCTTGGCTCCTTGGCCATCATCCATCTCTCTTTCTGTCTTCACACCACTCTCTTTCTCACTGATTCTCCTGACCCAACCCCCATAATCCAGGATCACTATGCGATCATCAAGATCCTTAACTTAATCACATCAGCAATGTCCTCTTTGCCATACAAAGTAACATTTCACAGGTTCTTGTAATTTAGGATGTGGACCTATTTGGGGGGCCATTACTCAGTCAACCAGATAGGGCACAGCTGAATATCTTACCCTGAAGTAGAAGGCCCTTTTTCATCATGAAGTCAGAAAATGAGCCCTGAGTAGGTACAGTTAAGAAAAATAATAGCAAATAACTTTCACTGGCTACGCATCAACTGAATGAACCTCAAAGCAATCCTGTGGTCTAGATGTGGTCCTCTCTGTCATTCAGATGAAGAAACAGAGGCCCAGAGCGTTAAGTCACTGGCCCAGGTTCCAAGTCTGCTAGACTGGGCTTCATACCCAGGCCATGTCGGTGTGAAGCTTATTCTCATAACGGGGACCAACACCCTCCCCCTCTTGTTTACTCTTTGTTCCTGGTTGTGAAAAGCACAATTTCTCCCGCAATCGCTATACACCTTCTGCTTGTTTCAAGTCGTCCACGCCTTACAGGTTCAACAAAAACCACATCTCTCCTTTGTTAATGCATCATCCAAAAGAAGATGAGAGCCAATGGCGTCCAAGGCAGTGGCCGCTCAAGGTGCCCTATGGCACTGACAGAGACAGCCTGGCACCTGCCGGCTCCAAGATACTCCTGCTGGGAATACCCATGTCTTCAACCCCCGCATACAAGTTTAGTTTTCTCAGAGAAACTAGTTTTCTAAAATCTAATTGTCAATGAAGCAAAATAAAAGCTGGTTTGTTCATGCTGCTGGCTGGTGAAAGAACCAGGATTCCTCTTTCTTACCATCCCCCAGTCTAGGCAAATGGTTAGTAAAGACTGGAAGGTATCAGCTGAGTCAAAGCCACAAGATTCCACCCCGAGGGGCCAGCAACATCAGGGTGCATGTAGACTGTCTTTCTCTACTTCCCAACTGGGTCATACGTTCTAGCCTCTCCTTGGACTCCTGTTCTAGCTACTGTATTACTCAGCCCACCCAATCCCACAACTTTCCTTACTTCATCACTGTTTTCCTTCTTAAGAGGAATTGAACACCAATGCCATGCGATGTCCACCAGGAGATAATATATTTGTAGTCACACTGACGGACATGTGCAAGAAGAACTCTGCCCTTTCAGTATATGTGAACAAAGGACTCAAAGGCAGGGCAGAAGGTCAACACGTCTAACGCTGGGTTGCAAAAGATGGGAAACCATCAGCGAATGCAAAACGGCTGATCAGCTTCCCAGCGTCTTGGGGGTGAACCAAAATACCTAGCTCAAAAAACGGATTATTGGAATTCAGATTCTTAAAATCAAGTGGTCAAACTCAAAAATCCTTCTGGAGGCTGGTGCTCACTTTGGGATGGTTGCTCAGCTGGGGCTTGGGACACAGGATATTCAACAATTCTTCCTCTAATGGCGCATTATGCAAGGAAAACAGTGTGAGCAATTTTGCTAATCAGGCCATCAAGTAAAAATAATTAAACAAACTAACACGGCATCACCCCAATTATAATTACAAAAAGCAATTCCATTATGCCTTGTGCATGGAGAAGTGAAAGGATTTTTTTGGATTTGTGTCATTAGTTACTATTCTCAATAAACTTATATTGATCATCAGGAATACACCAGGTATCACAAGGAACGCCTGATTAGAAGCCATATCAAAACCTTCCGCGGAGCATAACCATTATAAACACTATCTGCAAAACCCATTCCAGCTATCAGTCACTGGGTTATTTTCTCGTAATGTTGAAAAGAAGCCACAATTATATTCATTTGTAGATTAGGGCTAGAAGGGTATAAGAAAATAGTCTGACCCTGATTACCTGTCTATGAAGACTCATATTCCATGCCCCCCCATAATGCTCTAGAAAGCCTTCCAATAATGGGAGGGATCAGAAATCATAGAATGTCAAGGGCACAGACAAAAACTTTCCATTAGGCAGGAGACAGGGCAAGATGACTCCAGGATCTGTATTTTCCAGTTCTTTGATTTAGTTGCTCAGAAGGAGTTTACATAGTCTACTGGTGGCCTCACTTTATGCTCAGAGCTCAAACCCTGACTGGCAGAAGGCCCATGAGCCCACAGTTTCCTGTTCGTAATTGCTGGGGTCAGAGTATAAGCTTGTGGCTAGATAATTTGTAAAGTCCTCTCAGGCTTTCAAATTCTACCCTTTTTGTTTAATTTAGTTGAGAACATGCATTTGCTCTTTGTAGTTAAGCCTGTGACCCATAGTGAGTTAATTTTTGTATAAGATAGGAGGTTTAGACCGAGGTCAATTTTTTTTTCCCCTATAGATGTCTAATTGCTCTTGGAACATTTGTTGAAAAAAAGACAATCTTCCTTCCATGGCTCTGCTTTTGCACCTTTGTCAGAAATCCAGTCGGGTATATGTTTGTGGGTCTGTTTCTAGGTTCTGTGCCACTGATCTGTGCCACTGATCTGTGCATCCAGCCCTCCACCAACTTGTGGAAATTTTAAACTCACCTTTATGCCAATTTAAAGTGTTTTTATATCAATTATAGGCAATGTATTTCTTCATGTAAAAATAGTAACATGGGGCAGCTGGGTGGCTCAGTTGGTTAAGCAACTGCCTTCAGCTCCAGTCATGATCCCAGGGTCCTGAGATCGAGCCCCGCATCAGGCTCCCTGCTCAGTGGAGAATCTGCTTCTCCCTTTCTCTCTCTCCCTGCTTCTCTCCCTGCTCATGCTCACACACTCTCTTTCTCAAATAGATAAAATCTCTTTAAAATAAAAACAGTGTTATAACTCGGCAATTCTGTAATGATAAATTCCGGGAACAACCCCCTTGAAGAGATTAGCTTGTACAGACGATGCTTAAATCATATTTGTCTGGTTTGAGTAACCAGTTATAGTCCTTTAGGGAAGAGCCTGGAACTCTGGTTATCAAAACAAGGTTAAGCTGAATTCTAGCCAGCTAGGCATTCAGTATCCTGGTTGGCATGTTGACATTTCCTGGTATGTGCCTATATGTTTCAGATTTGGAAATCTGGTACATACTTTTAATAATCAAGGTAAAGTCCTGACTCTACATTGAGTTTGCCTACCATCGGCCCAGATAACAGGAAGCAGTGCACACCAGGGGACCAGACAGAGGCAGTGCCCCCAAACAGAGGCAGGCACGGGGTGGGGGGTTCTCAGCAGAGACTGTTTGGCACAACGCCAGCTTTTTGTGATCTGAATGGGGAGGTCAAGGAGAACCACATAACATGCACAATTCTGTGGAAAATAAAAACGAGTACCCTCTTGTTTAGAATTACTAAGAGATTCAAGATGACAATAGAGCATTAAGCCAAGAGCTGGGTCCTTTCAGGAACATGGTCTGTGTGACTGAACAGGTCACATGCCCAGTGAAGCTGGCCCTGAGGTATTCCTTGTTCAAATAAGCTGCAGAATTCAGTTTTTGTGACCGCAGTACCTTCCAGAGTTTTTAGTAAACTATTGTAAATTTTGATTTCCAGGAAGGGACTGTACTGTTTTTCAGACAGATTTGACTCTGTGTGTGTGTGTGTGTGTGTGTGTGTGTGTGTGTGTGTGTGTGTGCGTGTTGTGACTGTATTGGGAAACACTGTATTGTAACTATTACAGATACACCCTGTACCTGTGATAAGATATAGTACCTAAAGACACAAGAAGTGGATGACATTTGACTAAAAAATTAGGAAATTATTTTCAGAAATCCTGAAAATGGTCAAAATCAGGAATGTGGATAGAAATAACAATTTTAATGAATGCTCTTCAGATGGCTTTCTGTGAGAGGGATACTAACAGGCTCTCCGACATGGCCACCAATATGTTCATGCTCAGGATGGATTTCAGACAGAGAGAGGTCTGCACTGGAAACTTCTGCCTTGAGAATCCCAAGAGGGAAGAACTCAAACTCTAGACCACATGTGGGTGTTCACACAGTCACGGGGCAATAATAATAATATTGGACAAGCTTCATCAAGTGCTGACTATGGGACAGGTATAAGGCTTCCCAGAACAATCTCATAACCTGGGTGAGAATCTTTTCAGACAAACTCTATTCTTATCCCCACCTCACAAGTGAGGCACAGAGAGGCTGAGTAACCTTCCTAAGTTCCACACCTAGGAAGAAAAGCCTATGCAGTCCGGCCTCCAAGTCCAAGATCTGATTAAATTTAAGTCTTTGGCAGTCATAACAAACCCAAGACTAGGAGTCTAAGAACATAGGGTCTAATCTGTGTTCTGTCCAGACTGACTCTGTGACCCTAGGGAAACCACTCGGTCACTGAGCTGAAAAAGAGGAGGAGGGGGATGCCTGGGTGGCTCAGACGGCTAGGTGCCCAGCTCTTGGTTTCAGCCCAGGTTGTGATCTCCGGCTTATGGGCTCAAGACCTGTGTCAGGCTCAACGCAAGTGGGGAGTATGCTTGGGATTCTCTCTCTTTCAAATAAATAAGTTCTCTCACTCTCTCTCTTTCTCAAATAAATAAATAAATAAATAAACACTTTTTAAAAATGAGGAAGACAAAATAATATTTGAGGTTCTTTTCAACTCTTATTGAACACAATAAGATATACTTTGTGATTTTGTCCAACGTAAAACAAGTTCTAGAATATAAATTTCTTGAGGGCAAACGTCATGCCTTGATGTTTATCTTGGTATCAGCAGTTTAGAAAAACACCTGACACACAGCAGACTCTCAAACGTGTATGGAGTTGAATGAATGAATGGTGAGTAAGTTAAATAAATACGAGAACTCAATAATCCAGCATACAGCAAACCAACATTACATACTTTTAAAAGCCTCATAAATCATGATGTCAAATAGAATCCTGCAATTGTACTTGGTTTTGGTCAACTACAATGTCAAAAGTCCTACCAGCTTTTAGTCACTGGATGTATTGCTGGAATGGAAACTCAAGAGCAGGATCCACACAGGGTCTCTGAGGTGAATGCTTTCCTGTCAGTCTAGGGGAAAGCTTCACTTGGCTTTCATCTGATGTCAACAACAGAAGAAGTGAGGACTGATGGAGATGGCATATTTCTGCTTTCAAAAATTAGTGTATCTTCTGGCACCTTTGATACTATGCAGACCTTTACTCTCTCATGAGTCACGTAAAGTAGGTGCAGAGTGCAGGGCTGGTGGAGTTAAACTTCATAACTTTAAACCCTGCACGCTGTGGATATTGACCTCCTAATGCAGAAACGTTTAATGACCTTTCTTTTGAAAGGTGGCAATAATGCAGCAGGTTCTAATAAAATCTGCGTATTCTGATAATTCTGTGACAGATGAAAGGGAGGTCTCCTGAAGCAGTAACACCTTTGCACATGTGGGTCCTCCCAGTGAAGTCACCCCTGAGTTCCCTAGTAACCTGTCTAGAGTTTCTGTTCACTCCCCACCCCCATCCTGCCTGTGTTCTCTCTAGTTGGGCCCACATTATTTTGATCCATAACATTTAGCAAAATTTATAAATATGCACTAAATTGTTTATTCATCAGTGACTGTCTTCTCCTCCAGACTTTAGGTCCAGAAGATGGGGGTCATGAACACAACCGGGAGTGCATATTGAAAGGGACCAAAAAAACATTTGCTGGAAGAGTGAGTTGATAAACAAATATATTTGTTAATAGAGGGAGGGGTGCATTAAACAAGAAAAACATGCAGCCAAGAATACTATATCCAGCTAGGCTATCATTAAAAATAGAAGGAGAGATAAAAAGCTTCCAGGACAAACAAAAGCTGAAAGAATTTGCAAACACCAAACTAGCTCTACAGGAAATATTGAAAGGGGTCCTCTAAGCAAAAAGAGACCCTAAAAAAGTAGTAGATCAGAAAGGAACAGAGACAATATACAGTAACAGTCACCTTACAGGCAATACAATGTCACTAAATTCATATCTCTCAATAGTTATCCTGAATGTAAATGGGCTAAATGCCCCAATCAAAAGACACAGGGTATCAGAATGGATTAAAAAACAAAAACAAAAACAAAACAAAACAAAAAAACAAAACCCATCAATATGCTTCCTACAAGAAACTCATTTTAGACCCAAAGACACCTCCAGATTTAAAGTGAGGGGGTGGAAAACAATTTACCATGCTAATGGACATCGGAAGAAAGCTAGGGTGGCAATCCTTATGTCAGATCAATTAGATTTTAAGCCAAAGACTATAATAAGAGATGAGGAAGGATACTATATCATACTCAAAGGGTCTGTCCAACAAGAAGATCTAACAATTTTAAATATCTATGCCCCTAACATGGGAGCAGCCAACTATATAAACCAATTAATAACAAAGTCAAAGAAACACATCAACAATAATACAATAATAGTACAGGATTTTAACACTCCCCTCACTGAAATGTACAGATCACCCAAGCAAAAGATCAACAAGGAAATAAAGGCCTTAAATGACACACTGGACTAGATGGACATCACAGATATATTCAGAACATTCCATCCCAAAGCAACAGAATACACATGCTTCTCTAGTGCACATGGAACATTCTCTAGAATAGATCACAACCTGGGTCCTAAATCAGGTCTCAACCAGTATCAAAAGATTGGGATCATTCCCTGCATATTTTCAGACCACAGTGCTCTGAAGCTAGAACTCAATCACAAGAGGAAATTTGGAAAGAACACAAATACATGGAGACTAAACAGCATCCTTCTAAAGAATGAATGGGTCAACCAGGAAATTAAGGAAGAATTGAAAAAAATTCATAGAAACCAATGATAATGAAAGCACAATGGTTCAAAATCTGTGGGATACAGCAAAAGCAGTCCTGAGAGGAAAATATATAGCGATACAAGCCTTTTTCAGGAAACAAGAAAGGTCTCAAATACACAACTTAACCCTACACCTAGAGGAGCTGGAGAAAGAACAACAAAGAAAGCCTAAACCCAGCAGGAGAAAAGAAATCATAAAGATCAGAGCAGAAATCAATGAAATAGAAACAAAAAAAAAAATAGAATAAATCAATGAAACTAGGAGCTGGTTCTTTGAAAGAATTAATAAGATCGATAAACCCCTGGCCAGACTTATCAAAAAGAAAAGAGAAAGGACCCAAATAAATAAAATCATCAATGAAAGAGGAGAGATCACAATTAACACCAAAGAAATACAAACAACTATAAGAACATACTATGAGCAACTCTATGCCAACAAATTTGACAATCTGGAAGAAATGGATGCATTGCTAGAGACATATAAACTACCACAACTGAACCAGGAAGAAATAGAAAACCTGAACAGACCCATAGTCAGTAAGGAGATTGAAAGAGTCATCAAAAATCTCCAAACAAACAAAAGCCCAGATGGCTTCGCAGGGGAATTCTACCAAACATTTAAAGAATTAATTCCTATTCTCCTGAAACTGTTCCAAAAAATAGAAATGGAAGGAAAACTTCCAACTTATTTTATGAAGCCAGCATCACCTTAATCCCAAAACCAAACAAGGATCCCATCAAAAAAGAGAATTATAGACCAATATCCTCGATGAACACCGATGCAAAAATTCTCACCAAAATACTAGCCAATAGGATTCAACAGTACATTAAAAGGATTATTCACCACGACCAAGTGGGATTTATTCCAGGGCTGCAAGGTTGGTTCAACATCCACAAATCAATCAATGTGATACAATACATTAATAAAAGAAAGAACAAGAACCATATGATACTCTCAATAGATGTTGAAAAAACATTTGACAAAGTACAGCATCCCTTCCTGATCAAAACTCTTCAAAGTGTAGGGATAGAGGGCACATACCTCAATATCAAAGCCATCGATGAAAAACCCACCACAAATATCATTCTCAATGAAGAAAAACTGAAAGCTTTTCTGCTAAGGTCAGGAACACGGCAGAGATGTCCATTATCACCACTGCTATTCAACATAGTACTAGAAGTCCTAGCCTCTGCAATCAGACAACAAAAAGAAATTAAAGGCATCCAAATCAGCAAAGAAGAAGTCAAACTATCACTTTTTGCAGATGATATGATACTATATGTGGAAAACCCAAAAGACTCCACTCCAAAACTGCTAGAACTTGTACAGGAATTCAGTAAAGAGTCAGGATATAAAATAAATGCACAGAAATCAGCTGCATTTCTTTACACAAACAACAAGATAGAAGAAAGAGAAATTAAGAAGTCTCCCCCATTTACAATTGCACCTAAAACCATAAGATACCTAGGAATAAACCTAACCAAAGAGGCAAAGAAACTATACTCAGAAAACTATAAAGTACTTATGAAAGAAATTGAGGAAGACACAAAGAAATGGAAAAATTTTCCATGCTCATGGCTTGGAAGAACAAATATTGTGAAAATGTCTATGCTACCTAAAGCAATCTACACATTGAATGCAATCCCTATCAAAATCCCATCCATTTTTTTTCAAAGAAATGGAATAAATAATTCTAAAATTTATATGGAACCAGAGAAGACATCAAATAGCCAAAGGAATATTGAAAAAGAAAGCCAAAGTTGGTGGCATCACAATTCTGGATTTCAAGCTTTATTACAAAGCTGTCATCATCAAGACAGTGTGGTATTGGCACAAAAACAGACACATAGATCAATGGAACAGAATAGAGAACCCAGAAATAGACCCTCAACTCTATGGTCAACTAATGTTCGACAAAGCAGGAAAGAATGTCCAATGGAAAAAAAAAAAAAGCTTCTTCAACAAATGGTGTTGGGAAAATTGGACAGCCACATGCAGAAAAATGAAACTGGACCATTTCCTTACACCACATGCGAAAATAGACTCAAAATGGATGAAAGAACTCAATGTGAGACAGGAATCCATCAAAATCCTTGAGGAGAACACAGGCAGCAACCTCTTCGACCTCAGCCGCAGCAACATCTTCCTAGGAACATCGCCAAAGGCAAGGGAAGGAAGGGCAAAAATGAACTATTGTGATTTCATCAAGATCAAAAGCTTTTGCACAGTGAAGGAAACAGTTAACAAAACCAAAAGACAACTGACAGAATGGAGAAGATATTTGCAAATGACATATCAGATAAAGGGCTAGTATCCAAAATCTATAAAGAACTTAGCAAACTCAAAACCCAAAGAGCAAATAATCCAATCAAGAAATGGGAAGAGGACATGAACAGACATTTCTGCAAAGAAGACATCCAGATGGCCAACAGACACATGAAAAAATGCTCCACATCACTCGGCATCAGGGAAATACAAATCAAAAACCACAATGAGATATCACCTCACACCAGTCAGAATGGCTAAAATTAACAAGTCAGGAAATGACAGATGCTGGCGAGGATGCAGAGAAAGGGGAACCCTCCTACACTCTTGGTGGGAATGCAAGCTGGTGCAGCCATTCTGGAAAACAGCATGGAGGTTCCTCAAAAAATTGAAAATAGAGCTACCCTATGACCCAGCAATTGCATTACTGGGTATTTACCCCAAAGATACAAACGTAGTGATCCGAAGGGGCACGTGCACCCGAATGTTTATAGCAGCAATGTCTACAATAGCCAAACTATGGAAAGAAACTAAGATGTCCATCAACAGACGAATAGATAAAGATGTGGTATATATACACAATGGAATACTATGCAGCCATCAAAAGAAATGAAATCTTGCCATTTGTGATGACGTGGATGGAACTAGAGGATTATGCTTAGAAAAATAAGTCAATCTGAGAAATACAACTATCATATGATCTCCCTGATATGAGGAAGTGGAGAAGCAACGTGGGGGGTTTGAGGGGTAGGAAAAGAATAAATGAAACAAGATGGGATCAAGATGGAGACAAACCATCAGAAACTCTTAATCTCACAAAACAAACTGAGGGTTGCTGGGGGGAGGGGGGTTGGGAGAGGGTGGTGGGGTTATGGACATTGGGGAAGGTATGTGCTATGGTGAGTGCTGTGAAGTGTGTAAACCTGGCGATTCACAGACCTGTACCCCTGGGGATAAAAATATATTATATGTTTATAAATAAATAAATAAATAAATAAATAAAAGATTAAAAAAAATAGAGGGAAGGGTACATAATATATTGTTGAGTACAAAGTGCATTATAAAAGGGCTTAGATACTGTGTGATCCCTTTTAAAAGATATTTGTAAAATATCCATGTGTAGAACATGTACAGGCTGTTAGAGACACATTTGTGAAAAAAGTCTAGATGGAGACACCAAGATCCAGCTTAGTTTGTCGGCATAGAGCAATCTTATTATTTTTTTAAAAATTTTCTATTCTGTACCTCTTTAGTTTTCAGTAATGGAGATGTACTATTCACGTATTAAATATGTTTTAAAGGACAAAATGCCATTTAAAATCCCTGAGTTACTGAAGTTTTGATTCATGTCTAGACTTCTCAAATGGAATATGCACATTTTAATGAAAGAAACCATACAGGATGCATCTATGAACCCCTTCCTTCTCCCCCAGTATATGTGGATATGAGCATGAAACAAAAGCTCATTAAATAGCAGAGAGGGTGCATAAGTCCTATTCTTGCAAACCAGGAGATGCAGAAACACAGAGATACATAAATCAGAACTGCAGACTTCTCATTTCCTACTTTGTGTCTGTTCACACATGTGTGGGTCTAGCAGTGCCGTCCAAGACAGGAATCTGTCCTAGTGGCAGGAAGACTGTGTGGCTCTTCCGAGTATTGGCTAATTTATGTACTTTATTTAATCAACTTCTTATGTTGCTATAAAATGCTAACTCATTCCAAAATAAAAATTTTAAACAAGGTTTTAATTAACACTTGTATTGCTATGGGCATAAATCCACATGATGTTCCTTTCTTGGTCAACGGATTTATACTGTACTAGATCAGTAAAGCTGTTGAGAATCCCTTCTTTATTTTGGCAATATCTCATGTCTGGCAATACTATAACATCTTGTAATTAACAAGAATGTTCATACGGCCTCCATATAAATTAGAGGTTTGATAGGTGGATTATAGGACTCGACTCACGGGGTCTGTGTTTGCATCTGTGTCCCTGCTGGGGAAGCTGGCTCCCCATGGTTCCACTCCTGATTACAAGGCTACTTTGTTGCCACAGTAAAATCCAACTTTATGTCATCACCTGAATGCCCATATGGTGTTCAATATCATCTCTAAAAAGTACAATCACACTGGCAATCTATGACTCTTCCCTTTGGTGAACATAAGTCCAGGCAGACTCAAGAATAAGGAAATGCAATGGCCTCATCACAAATACTAGTAGAAGAAAGGTAGGTACCGCTTTCACTGGCCTCATGTCAGTCCTGCTGTTATAGCCATCACGGGTGACAATAGCATGAAATACTTCAGTGTTTTCATAATTCTACCAGATTTACAGTGGCTCCACATCCTGCTTCTCTTCCTAGTTACTTTACAAAGTTGACAAACAGGTATTTGTGTCAAGCTCTCTGGCTATTAGCCCAATATTTTCATTGAGAATTTAGAAGTGGGTGAAGAAAACCCTTGAATACCTTGACTTTGTATAGATTGATGATTTCCTTCAGACAAGAGATCATGTACAGAACTGGAGAAAAAAAATTTTTTTTCCTTTCCTTTTCCCCTCCTTCCTTCATAATATCCACAGAAACTGCTCTTTCTTTCTCAACTTTAAAATATGCCAAAATATGCTCATGGGTGGACCGATAGCTAAACTGGGAGACTCAGGACACTAGACTGTTGGTTGATCCATTATTGTTCCCTTCCATTGTCAGCCAGTTGGGAGGAAGCATGCATTTCTCTGTGCCTTGAGAGGTAGGCTTGGACATGTGACTTACAGCCAAGATCGTGCCAGCAAAGTATCTGGAACAGAGGCTCTCAATGTGCTTGCTGGTTTGTCATGCTCCTGAGGCTACTCTGACTTGCTCTGAGCAAAACAAATTCCACATCCCTGTTGGTTCACAGAGGAACGGAATCGAGTGGAGCTGTTCTGGCTCCATCTGGTACCTCAAGACAAGCCCAGCCCAGCCCAACCTAGCTGAGGTCAGCCAATACCCAACAAACTAGGAATGCAAGGGAAAGAGAGATGAATAGTTTTAGGTTCAGGGGGACTATTTGTTACATTTCATTATTGTGAAAGTAGCTGACTAATACATATCTGTTAAAAATAAACAGAGTTATAGCATAACTTTGTTTAAAGACTGAACAAGAACTGAAGTGATCATCAGGACCTGCTCGCCTCTTTTGGTAGATGAGGACACTGAGGCTCAAAACTTGGAACTTGCTCCAAAGTAGAGAAGAGAGTAGGATCCAGGTCTCTTGATTCTCAGTGCTTTTGCTGACTGAGCAATGGCAGATTCCAGACTGGCACGGATTTTTGTTATGAGCCCTGGATTATACTGTCTATGTCCCTGCTTCATGGTACCTCTGTCTTTCCCACTCTCTACCCTCTTCTCCCTGTACTTCCCCATCATAGAATGATCTATATTTGTCCTCAGAGTTTGCCATGATTTCCACTAGGTCACCTCATAAGCCTCTGCTGTGTGTTGGCTTCTGGGCCATGAGGTGACTCAGCTCACTCTGGGATAACACAAAGATGGGTCTGTTCCACGGCTACGACTTAATTGAACAGTCTCTTTCGATCTCGTTTGATTTTCATTTGTTTGTTCTTCCCCTTAATAACTTTGCAGATCTCAGAGTTAATTTTTAGAATTACAGAATCTCACAGTTCCATGGGGTCTAGAGAGCACATCATCCCACATCTTCCCCATTATTTTAGGGGAGAGGGAGAGAGAGAGTTCTTAACAAAGCTGAGGTCTGAGTCAAAATGTCTAGAAGTTGGTAAAAATCCAACACAAATAGATTTTTCTTTTGTAAGTATAGTGGTAGTGATACTGTTCACACCAGAGCCACTTCTCTCTCCCTTGCTTTGAAAGCTCAGTCCATTGAACATTTTTCTATCTCCTGAACAGCTTCTCTTTGATCCCCTCATTACTCTCTCTAGGGCTGAAGCTTATAGTTCAAGACCTTCAAGAATCTCCTCAGTGGGCTCCCCAAAATAAGTATTACTTCTCTTTAAAAAGGTACTCAGTGCAGCCAAAGTTTTACTCTGCACGTGGTGCCCCTGCTCATAAAATGCCTTGTGGAAGCTCCCTGACCTGTGCAGGAACAAAGCTGCATCATGCGTTGCATCTCTTAGGCCAGCTCCCGTCCCTTGAGTTGACCGGCCCAGGTGTGCTGACCCCCAACAGAATCACCCGGTGATCTCATCAGTGAAGGACTCCACATGTGTGTCTCTAGCCCATTTCTCCCACATCATTCTGTGCACAGATCCTTTCCCTTTCTTGGTTTAATAAGGGTCTCAAATCCAACTTTGAACTTGAAACCATCCCCAAGCAAAAGAGAAACAATAGCACACACAACCTACCCTCCTACTTAAATATTTATTTTACTAGGTTTATTTTTTCATCAACAACCTTCAGTTTTGGGTTTCCCAAATGTGGAAAGCAGCCATTTAGAGAGGGCAGAAAGCCTCGTCTTTCACTCTCCTGTAACAGCAATATGATCTCACGTATTTATTTACCATCAGTTTCCTCCCTCTAACTGGGCATACATGTCTCATAGTATTCCTGGAGAATCATCAGAGCTATGAGATTGCACATGAGAGCCCCTAAGTAATTTGTGCTGTATTTATCAAAGTGATATTGATGTCAAACTCCTCGTATTTCTTCAAAATCTATGTCTTTCGGGTGCACTCTCCCACACCCGTCTATGTTGAGGCAGTTTCTGGAAGCATCCAAACCAGGCAGCCTCGTTGAGAGGCCAGCCACTAACAGGCATTCTCTTCACCAATGGAAGCTGGCAGCCAGAAGCTCATGGTCCATCCTGAAACACTCAGCACCAGCTCCCATCTTTCTGTCCCCAGTGCCCATGGTTTGCCAAGGGCCGTGACTCACTCCACTTTGGCTCACTTCTCTAAAATACCATAAGGTTAAATGATTTTTTCTGATTTCACATCTTTGCCTTTCTAAATGCAAATTTCCTTCCATCTTTCAGAAATCCTTCTCCAAGTTATCTGATTTGCCACTGGTCTTTCACGTTATTTAAACGCACAGTGGAACACTGTTTTTTTGATAAGCAATTAACAGCACTGGTAGGAAGGCTTTGTTAAACCCTTTAGGGTATATTAGCTGTGAAACCTGGAACTGGTCCTGTATACAGCATTACTACACAGCTGAATTTATATTTAGGTTGAATCTACAGTTCAGTACAGAAGTCCTTTCTTACGGGTGCGTCCCATACTCTTCAACTCATTTCTAATAGATAAAGGAAAACACAACTGAGATATGTATGTCTGGCACACAAGGTCATATATAATATCTGCTGCCCTCGAGCGTCCTCCAGAAACCCAGGCAGGATTTAGAACTGTGATGGGTTGCTTTTTAGATGTCAGCTAACATAACCCTTACTTTGTAGAATCCCCATCTCCTTCACATAACCTTCACCACACAGTAACTATGATACTTTGTGACTAGGAATATGTGAAACGTGCTCAATTTCTTGGAAAGAGTCTTGCTTTCTCTGATGATTCAGGTTGTGCAGCTCACATCAAAAGGATATTATCAGACTCTATTACTAACTTCCTTTTTTTTAAATTGAGGTATCATTAACATACAGTCTTATGTTAGTTTCAGGTGTACAATATAATGATGTAGCAATTCTATGCATTACTCAGTGATCACCACGGTACGTGTAGTCACCATCTGTCCCCAGACAGGGTTATTACCATCTTACTGAATATATTCCCTATGCTGTACTTTTCATCTCTGTGACTTATTTATTTTGTAAGTGCAAAGCAATATCACCTTATACCTGTCAGAATGGCTAGAATCAAAAAGACAAAAAAAAAAAACTAATCACATTATGGCGAGGATGTCAAGAAAGAGGAACCCTCATATGCTTTTGGTGGGAATATAAACAGATGCAGCCACTGTAGAAAACAGTATGGAGATGCCTTAAAAATTAGAATTACCATATGATTCAGTAATTACACTACTAGGCATTTATCCAAAGAAAACAAAAACATTAATTGGAAAAGATACACACACCTCTACTTTTATTGAAGCATTATTTATAATAGTTATTATTTATAACTGTTATATAACATATTATATATAATATAATAACTATTATTATTATAATAGTTATTACTTATAATAGCTAAGAAATCAAAGCAACCCGAGTGTCCATCAATAGATGAATGGATAAAGATGATGTGATATATACATCTACCATAAACTCTTGCCAGACTCTATTTTTTTTTTTAGTATTTTATTTATTTATTTGATAGACAGAGATCACAAGTTGGCAGAGAGGCAGGCAGAGAGAGAGAGGAGGAAGCAGGCTCCCCGTGGAGCAGAGAACCCGATGTGGGGCTTGATCCCAGGACCTTGGGATCATGACCTGAGCCAAAGGCAGAGGCTTTAATCCACTGAGCCACCCAGGCGCCCCTTGCCAGACTCTATTACTTTAAATACAAAGATATCCAATTAGTCTAAGAAATTCATTCCTGTACTAGAGAAAAAATATAAATATATATATATTAAATACATGCAGTAAGATTATATATATATATATATATATATATAT